>NC_081330.1:55711309-56017246 GCF_026419965.1 Kogia breviceps
TTAATATGTTTTCTTTGTATTTAATTTTTGACAGTTTGATTATTATGTGTCTCGGCGTGTTTATCCTTGGGTTTATCCTGTATGGGACTCTCTGTGCTTCCTGGACTTGGTTGACTATTTCCTTTCCTATATTACGGAAGTTTTCAACTATAATCTCTTCAAAGATTTTCTCAGTCCCTTTCTTTTTCTCTTCTTCTTCTGGGACCCCTATGATTCGAATGTTGGTGCGTTTAATGTTGTCCCAGAGATCTCTGAGACTGTCCTCAGTTCTTTTCATTCTTTTTTCTTTCTTCTGCTCTGCAGTAGTTATTTCCACTATTTTATCTTCCAGGTCACTTATCCGTCCTTCTGCCTCAGTTATTCTGCTACTGATCCCGTCTAGAGTATTTTTCATTTCATTTATTTGTTGCTCATCGTTACTTGCTTCCTCTTTATTTCTTCTAGGTCCTTGTTAACTGATTCTTGCAATTTGTCTATTCTATTTCCAAGATTTTGCATCATCTTCACCATCATTATTCTAAATTCTCTTTCAGGTAGATTGGCTATTACCTCTTCATTTGTTAGGTCTGGTGTGTTTTTATCTTGTTCCTTCATCTGCTGTGTGTTTTTCTGTCTTCTCATTTTGCTTATCTTACTGTGTTTGGGGTCTCCCTTTTGCAGGCTGCAGGTTCGAATTTCTATCTATTTTTGGTGGCTGTCCCCAGTGGCTGAGGTTGGTTCAGTGGGTTGAGCAGGTTTCCTTGTTGGGGGGACCAGTTCCCCTGTTCTGGTGGATGAGGCTGGATCCCGTCTCCCTGGTGGGTAGGTCCACGTCTGGGGGCGTGTATGGGGATGTCGGTAGCCTTACTGTGATTCTAGGCCGCCTCTCTGCTAATGGATGGGGCTGTAGACCTGTCTCGCTCTTTGTTGGGGATAGGGTGTCCAGCACTCTTTGTTGCTGGTCCATGAGTGAATCTGGGTCTTGGTGTTGAGATGGAGATCTCTGGGAGATTTTCGCCGTTTGATATTACGTGGAGCTGAGAGGTCTCTTGTGGACCAGTGTCCTGAGGTTAGTTCTCCCACCTCAGAGACACAGCCTTGACACCTGGCTGGAGTGCCAAGAGCCTTTAATCCACACGGCTCAAAACAAAAGGGAGAAAAAAGTAGAAAGTCAAGAAAGGAAGGAAGAAAGGAGGAAGGGAGGGAAGGAAGGAAGAAAGGAAGGGAGGGAGGAAGAAAGGAAGGGAGGAAGGAAGGAGGGAATAAAGAAAGGAAGGGAGGGAGGAAGAAAGGAAGGGAGGAAGGAAGGAGGGAATAAAGAAAGGAAGGGAGGGAGGAAGAAAGGAAGGGAGGGAGGAAGAAAGGAAGGGAGGGAGGAAGAAAGGAAGGGAGGGAGGAAGGAGGGAATAAAGAAAGGAAGGGAGGGAGGAAGGAAGGAGGGAATAAAGAAAGGAAGGGAGGGAGGAAGAAAGGAAGGGAGGGAGGAAGGAAGGAGGGAATAAAGGAAGGAAGGGAGGGAGGAAGAAAGGAAGGGAAGAAGGAAGGAGGGAATAAAGAAAGGAAGGGAGTGAGGAAGAAAGGAAGGGAGGAAGGAAGGAGGGAATAAAGAAAGGAAGGGAGTGAGGAAAAAGGAAGGGAAGAAGGAAGGAGGGAATAAAGAAAGGAAGGGAGGGAGGAAGAAAGGAAGAGAGGAAGGAAGGAGGGAATAAAGAAAGGAAGGGAGGAAGGAAGGAGGGAATAAAGGAAGGAAGGGAGGAAGGAAGGAAGGAAGAGAGGAAGGAAGGAAGGAGGGAAATAGGAAAAGGAGGGAAGAAAGGAAGAAAGAAAGGGGAGAAGACAAAATAAAGTAGGGTAAAATACAGTTATTAAAATAACAAAATAATTATTAAGAAGAAAAATTTCTATTAAAGAAAAAAAAAAAAAAAAAAAGGTTGGTCTAACCCCAGGACAAATGGTGAAAACAAAGCTACACAGACGAAATCTCACACAGCAGCACCCACATACACACTCACAAAAAGAAAAAAGGGGAAAATAATAGTATATCTTGCTCCCAAAGTCCACTTCCTCAACCTGGGATATTTCGCTGTCTATTCAGGTTTTCCACAGATGCAGGGCACTTCAAGCTGACTGTGGAGCTTTAACCTGCTGTTTCTGAGGCTGCTGGGAGGGACCACCCCCTCTCTTTGTTCGCACAGCTCCTGGGGGGCTCAGTGCTGGACCTGGCCCCGCCTCTGCGCGCAGGTCTTCCGAGGGCCTCTGCCCTTCGCTCAGAGAGGGCGGGGTCAAAGGAGCAGCGTTAACGGAGCAGCTGATTCGTGGTCTCTGGCTCACTCAGGAGGTGGGTGGGGGGGCACGGATGTGGGGCGAGTCCGCGGCGGCAGAGGCCGGCGTGACGCTGCACCGGCCCGAGGCGCGCCGCGCGTTTTCCCGGGGAAGCAGTCCCAGGATCCCGGGACCCCGGCGCTGGCGGGCTGCACGGGCTCCCGGGAGGGGCGGTGTGGAGAGTGACCTGCGCTCGCACATAGGCCTCTTGGTGGCGGCAGCAGCAACCGTAGCGCCCCACACCCGTCTCTGTTGTCCGCGTCGACAGCCGCAGCTCGCGCCCGTTTCTGGAGCTCCTTTATGTGGTGCCCTTAATTCCGTTTCCTCGCGCCCCAGGAAGTGAAGAGGCAAGAAAAAGTCTCTTGTCTCTTCGGCAGCTCCGCGCCCGTTTCTGGAGCTCCTTTAAGCGGCGCGCTTAAAGCCCTCTCCTCGCGCAGCAGGAGGTAAAGAGGGAAGAAAAGGTCTCTTGCCTCTTCGGCAGCTCCAGACCTCCCGAACTCCCTCCCGGCCAGCCGTGGTGCGCTAACCCCTTCAGGCTGTTTTCGTTCTGCCAACTCCAGACCTTCCCCTGGGATCCGCCCGAGGCTCAGTTCCCAGCCCCGCCCGCCGCGGCGGGTGAGCAGACAAGCCTCTCGGGCTGGTGAGTGCTGATCGGCACCGATCCTCCGTGCGGGAATCTCTCCACTTTGCCCTACGCACCCTGTTGGCTGTGGTCTCCTCCGCGGCTCTGAAGCTTCCCACTCCGCCACCCGCAGTCTCCGCCCGCGAAGGGGCTTCTAGTGTGCGGGAACCTTTCCTCCCTCTCGGCTCCCTCCCACTGGTGCAGGTCCCGTCCCTATTCTTTTGTCTCTGTTTATTCTTTTTTCTTTTGCCCTAACAAGGTACGTGGGGGGGTTTCTTGCCTGAGGTCTGAGGTCTGAGGTCTTCTGCCAGCGTTCGGTGGGTGTTCTATAGGAGAAGTTCCACGTGTAGATGTATTTCTGATGTATCTGTGAGGAGGAAGAGTGATCCCCGCGTCTTACTCTTCCGCCATCTTCTCGCTCCCCCCCTGTCAGTTTTTCTTTAAGTAAGAATCAAAGCCATTTGTAATTACCAGTAGAGCTTTTGCTATAAATAATGAAGATCCTAGAACAACTAATTATCTTCACTAAGTTTAATATTTTTCCTTGATATTGTCTCAAACTTGCTTAGCAAAACATTTCTTCATTTCAAGTACAGATATAAAGATCATCCTGAACAAGGATGGGTGTAGTATTTTTACTCACTAAAATACATCAATGACAGTTTAATGTATGAATGAATAAAGCAGCATTGAATATGGTATTTTAAAAAACAAATTAATTTTGTACTTAAAGGTTGACACTTCCAAGTGTATCACCCAGAGTGAAAATTTGTAACAGGTTTAATGTTTTTTCAGTTATTTTCTTCTTTCATTTAAAATTCTACTTTCATGTTAATATTTTATTGCACTGATTGTGACATTTTAATTCAACACTGTAATAATGTCATCTCAGGAAATATAAACACTGAATGAATTAGATGCAAAGGAATACCTCATTGTGTCTAAATTGATGCATATCATAACTTATCAAATATAATTTACTACTAGATTTATGTCAGAATTCCACCTGTTACCTGATACCAAACACTTTCTTTAAATAGTCAAGGAAATACGCCCACATTCCACTTTGAGAATGTTTGCTGACTTTCCACCAAAAAATATGTAAATCTAAGTTTTTTCCTTCTTTGTTAAGCCAACAGAGAAAGCTATGCACTCCTACTTTCTTTTAATTGCCTCCTCTCAAGAGAAAGTAGGATGAAAATTGCAAGACTTTGTCTTGTTTCCTTATTGCTGTAATACTATGTATTATACATATGTAAGAATGCAGTGGCCCAAGTTTTCCCTGAAAGTTTCAGGCCCCTGAAATGTAAGGGTCACCGTAGCTCCTGTGATGCTATAAAGTCATGCTAATATGAAGAGTATTTTGACAGACTTGTAAAACACTTTATTTGCATCTAATCACCTTCATGGAAAACTCAATCAGTCTTTTCAAACTACAAAGACTACCACAGAGTAGTAAGGTTCTTTGGTGCTATCTTAATAGTTTCTCTGGAGGAAAGTGGGACATTCCCTCCCTTCTTTCTACTCTCAGCCTAATTTTAATCACATTTATTCTGTCTTCTTTTTTCCATGTTTATATATCATGCTTCTAGATGACCTTATTGGAAGGAATAATAACAAGCAAAGAGAGAGGTGGGAAATCAAACCAATTAGGAACACAGAATTTCCCATTGCTGCTGGAGCACAGGGTTTGGGGGAGATAAGAGGTACTTTTGTGAAGCAAATCCATTAAGCTTTCAAAATTAACAGCAGCACCCCTGAATACCATCCACCTCTCTTTTTGATTGAGCAATGAGAGACTCAGGTGTGAAGAATAGCAATATTTGAGGTTTGAGATAAAACAGCCAATGTTGCCTCCCTTACTGAGCTGTAATATACTGTACAGATATACAATTTTTATAATGGTCAAATTTTAAAAAATAATACTGTTATATTATTTAAAATCCAATGAGTCTTTTTTTCTACTTGTTATATTTTTTTATATTTTTTAAAATTAATTTTTATTGGAGTATTGTTGATTTCCAATAAGAATCTTAAGGGCTTTTAAAAAATGATGTTATTGACTACAGAGAAAAAGCAAAAACAAAACAAAACAGAAAACTCCAAAATTGTAGTTAATAGATCTACAAAGAAACTTTTGAGACTGTGATAATATAGTTCATTTTCCTTATTTTAAGATGAGAAACCAAGGTATAGGAAGACTTGTCCAGGCTTACAAGGTTTTATGGATCCCAGTTTAGTGCTCTTTCCATTATGTCAATCAGCTGCCAAATTCTAAACTCTTAGGTGTTTTTAAGCATATACATTCTGAGTTCCTGAATTCAGGAAAAAAAAAAAAACTGACATAATTTTTTGAAAAAGAACTCCAACATTTGAAATCTATATGTCCTTTTGTGTGAAAGGTGCAAATCAGGTGTGTGTGTATGTGTGTATGCATGCACACATATGTATATGTTTGTTTCATTTTTGTTTGGATAAACTTTGGGTGAAATGTATTTCAGCCTGTCAATTTTATCTATTCTTCCAGGATATTAGATTAAATAATGATGAGAAACCATCATTTTGAGTTTAATTTATGAGATAAATTACATCACTTCAAATCCTTTACATGGTCAAAGTAGATGGAATCTACCTTTAGAAATGACTTTGGAAAAGTTCTGATTAAGACAGGAAGCAAGACATTGGGTTATTTTGACATTCTTGCTCATAAATGGCAGTACTTTTAATTTATGCCATTTTGCTTAGAGTATCAACCAGCATTGAAATTATAGTATTGTATAGCAGTAACTCTAGTTTGAAAATAGTCATTGATTATCAGGTATTCTTAACTGACCAGAGGTAGTTTTTATTTCCAAGGTTAAGTAGGAGTCAATGATTGGAAAATTGCTTACACATGTTGTCATGAGTAGAGTCATATATACAGTACCAACTGAAAATTGTCACTTGTCATCTGGTTCTACAAGTACCAGTAGCAACTGAAGTTTCTGACCTTCAGCGCATCCTGAAATGAGTTCAGGGTGGAGATCAGGAATGAAGCACTCTGCTCTAGGAAAAACTGGCAGAACAGGCCTTCAGATAGTTTGATATTTTCAGAAGATTGTATGAACCCAATTTCTTGCATATTCTCATATCTAGTTTTCTACACTATACTACACTCATTAATGGAGACATCTGCTCCTTATGACTAGCAGTAACCTTCTTGTGACTAGTAGTAAGCATAAGCCCTTGCCAAAATGTGTGCTTGACTGCAGTATCCCCCTTCACTAAAATCATATATAATACCGACCTTCCCCCCTACCTATTCAGAGCAGTTCCTCAGAGCTATCTGAGAGGCTGTCTCCCAGGCTATAGTCCTCATTTTGCCCCAAATAAAACTCACAACTCTCACATTGTGCTTTTTTTTTTTTTCCAGTGGACAACAGCAAGAAAGAAAATGACAATTTTCTTTCCCAAGGAGAAATGACTATTTCTGTGAATAACAGATCCCATATTTTCTAACTGGCCTCAACCAACCATTGTAACTCTATCTTTGCTCACAGGCTATTCTTGTTCTAATACAACTAGAACATCTAAGAATGTAATTGCTTGTAACATTACTGAAGCATGAGAGGAGATAAAATCTTTGCATTGTGTAGTTGCTTAAATGGCAACCACTATCAAAAAAACATGACTGTGTTCCAAAAAGGCTCTTTTAGGAAACATGAAAAGCTTGCTTCATTTTAAGAATGTATTACTGATCAATCCTGAAACTCTATTTAGGAATTCAGATCTTTAATATCAACATAGTTTTCAGCATAATTGTTCAATCACTAAATACCTGTCAATTTTAGTGTTGTCTGTGTTGGTTTGAAAGTTAAAGGAATGCTAGCTTTGATCTATTATTTTTGTCATTGTAAACTTTGGTGTTGCAGCGTCTCCATTTTGTGTTTGAAATGTTATATACAAACTGGATTATAGCATATTAAAGAAGATGGCTTTGGAAATATAACAGCAGGTTGCTGGATAAAGCTTAGCCATTAGAAAATCTATTTTTGGAAAGGAAAGAAAATAATATTATATTATGCTATGACATAAAAATATATAATTGTACTTTACTTGTACATCTGGGACAAGTTATATAATTATATTGCTTTTTTCTTTGGAGTTTCACTGTTTAAAGTTTATAGGGACCAACATTTAATTTTATGATATTCTTTTAATGCTGAGAAAAAGTCTTAACACTTTTAAAACATCAAAAATAAAACGAGTGGTGAAGTGTTTAAAAGCTCCCTTGGATTCAAATATGGGAGTTTGTAATTATTCCCTAAAATATAATTGAATGTTACTATTTCTAAAATTGAAATGTTTTGATATATGAACAATATATTAAATTAGAGCTGTTTTACTTTTGTCTATAATTATGGTTTTGAGACATTTTACAGCATTTTAACATTTCTTCAGAACCAGAATACAAATATGTATACATTTATCACATGGAACAAGTCTTCAGGTAGAGCTATGCTCTAAACCAAACCCTACTTTCAGCTAAGATGAGCTTAGTATCATCTCTCTTATTTACTCTCTATCTCAATTATAATGATAGAATGCTATTTTTAAATTACAACAGTATAGATTAGGTATTGAAAAGAAAACATTACTTGTAAAACAGATCCTAGAATTGTTGGAAGGCTGATATTATAATGTTACTGAGGGTCCCTAAAAGCCCCAGGACTATTTCCTACAACAACCTGCCATAACACCCAACATTACCACTCTTGAAAAGTTTTTCATTTTAGGGGATCAAATTTATATTGACATGTTAATATTTTTATATTATATTAAGGCAAATTCATTTAGTTGATTGGCTGGCAAAAAATAGGCCATAGTTGAAATCCCTTGCTAAGTACCTATAGTTGGGGCTTAGAGGCTGTAAATAATATGTAAGAGGCTAGTAGGTATCTATCTGTGGGTGTCAATTACTATGGAAGACCAACAACAAATTAAGAACCCACTCCTATTCACTTATACTGACAGAGGTTGGACATTTTGCCTATAGGGGTGAAGCAGTACAGTGCTGATTTTCTGCCACTGCTGAGGCATTAGGCTTTTGGTGCCTTGGAGTCCTCTGTTTGGTGCTTCGTCCTCTCTAGCCTCAATCCTGCAAACTTCACCATTCTTATCTGCAGGTGTACCGAGGTGGACAAGAACGGTTTAGAACAAAGGGTTTGTGCTTTCAAAACTGTTATTAAAGGAAATGACAAAACCTTTTTTTAACAGTTACAATGAATTTAATAGAACTTTAAAATGATATTGTCAGTTATAGCATTTCTATGATTTGGGTCAAAAGAATGTGTGTGTTTATGTGTGTGTGTGTGGTATTTATTTAATTGATAGGAAATGTCTCTCTCATTTGCAAATCTGTGACTCCCTTGTGGGGAGTGTATAGGCTGTGACCTTCTGTGGATTCACTGCCTTAGGATATATTTGAGACAACGGGGGAGTTAGGTTTACACATTCAGGGTGTATCTGAATGGCACAGGAATGATAACAACAACAAAAATAATACATTTTTAATGCAACAAAACCATACATTGATGATTGATAACAGGTATCTTAATCCACTAAATTATTATTTTTGACTCATCATCAGGGTGATATGGCAAACGTTTTCTAATATCTGTTCTTGAAGAAGGTGGAATACATATCCACATCCACATCCACATACATATATAAATCCAATGTTAATTTTTATACCAACATGGAAGTACAGACAAGTCCTTATTCCTACAGAAGATAGATAGATACTCTTAAATTATTTATATATCTGACAATAGATAAATAACATATGTACACACAAAAAAACATACATACTCAGTAATCATTTCTTGAGGTTAATCTCAGTATGAATTGGGACCAAATTTGTTTTCCTGTATGGTTAAGGCCTTTAATCATCTACTGTTTTCTCAACAGACAAGAAACTCATTTATAGTTATTGGAAGATAATGTAATATTATTAATGCATTTCAGTGAGAGTTCTCATTTGTCTAAAAACAAGACTCAAGGGTAATTCACTGGAAATTCATGACTTCTCCATTTATGTCACTAGATGATGCGAAGGCTTCTGCAAGTATTTGCTCTCAAGATACACAAATATTCTTTGAAATTGACATGATGTTAATTTATCATCATATGGATAATCTAAATTTATGATAAATATGAAATGATTTAGGTTCACTGACTGCTGAAATACATTATTTCACCTCTGTTCTAAATGATTTTTCAATTTGTATTGAAAAACTTAAAGATAGGTTGTATATTCTTAGATTTTATAGAAGACAATTGAATTTAACAAACTATACAAAGCTTTTCTCATTAAAATATTGTTTATTTATATCAGAATAGGTACTACTCATGTATATTGAAATAGAATTCCTGTAGTGTATTAAATGACATGACGGAGAGGAAAGATTTATTTCTGAGGATTACAGTGCATTTAAAACTTCCCTTGTAATAGCACAGGAAACTATACTCAATATTTTGTAATAACCTATAAGGGAAGAGAAACTGAAGAAGAATATATGTGTATATATATATATGTATATATATATATATGTGTGTGTATATATACATATATATGCATGTATAACTGAATCACTGTGCTCTACATCTGAAACTAACATAATATTGTAAATCAACTATATTTCAATAAAAAAAAAAACTTCCCTTGTATATTCAATCAGAAAGATAATCAGATAGTATAATATTGTGTTAAGGATCTTTGAAATGTTTTATAAATGTCTTATAGCCTAACAACCTATATCTTGATATAGATATATATGATAAAGCCAGTTATTAACATGACACTTATATATTTAAATTTATAGCTAGTATCATGCCTAAAATGAAAAGTTATAGAAATGTTTACCAAAGCATGTTCAGCATTTTTCACAGGGCAAAACTCCTGTGAGAGGGGACACATCTTTCTTTAGCTAAAGAGCTTCATGTTAGCATGTGATGTCTGGATCTCCTGCAGCTAAATGAAACTGCAAGGGAAGATACCTTTAGCACACTAAAGATGGTAGAGCAATAAACATGGAAAATGTCTCTTTCTTGATAGTATTCTTGAGCTGCTAATTCAACCAAATTTAGTGCCAATTGCTTTTTGACTTACGTGAGCTAATAAATCCCTTAATGTTTACATTACTTTTCATAGAACTTCTTTTATTTCTGTCTGATAGTATTCGATCAGACATATACATATACATTATTACATGAACCTTCACAGAAACCCTGAGAAGTTTGTTTTTTTTTTAAGGGTTTAGGAGCTTTTAATGCTTGGATGGAAAAATCACAGGCTGGGTTTGTCATAAAGTCATTAGTCCATCTCTGGTGGGGCAAGAATCTGCCTGTCACTCAGGCTACAGCTGGAGGCCCAGACCCCTACCCCCACCCAAGTCTTTGGGTCAGAGGGGCTTCCTGTGTAGTGCAATGCAGTGCCTCCCCAACGTGGGGGCAAGAAAGCTAGAAAAGGTGTAATGAGCACCCACGTGCCAGGCACTACACAAGGCACTTTTTAGGGTTATCTCAGTTAATCCCCACACCAGCCCCATGAGGCAGGGACCCCATTTTATAAATGAAGATCCTGAGGCTTGGAGAGGTCAAGCAACTTGTTCGAAGTCATAAAGTTCACAAGTCTCAAAGCTGGGATGGAAATCCATGTCTTCTGGCCGTTCCCACGCTGCCACACTGAATTGTCTCTCTCTGACGCAACCTCAGTCTCGCATCAGAAGTTCACTCTCAGCAGCCATGACCCACGCTTTGTCCTGGTCCCTGTGATGCAAGGGGTGAGCTGAAGGAAGCCATTCTAGGAGGACGGGTGGGGATCCTGGCAGGATCATTTCTCTAAAACAGCAAATATGACCTTGGGAGTCACTGTTCAGGTCACTCTCCACCGAAGAAAGGCTCCAGGGAAAAACTGAGGTGGAGCAGTTTGCAGGTTCTGGCTCTCTGTGGAGCTGGGTACCACAGACCAAAGAAGCAGTGCTCAAAAGAAGGTGAGGTGGGCAGGAATCGGGAGGGCAAGCAGGAGTAGTGTCTAAACTGCCACGGCAAGTCCCAGCAACCATGAAGCCGAGGGAGACCTTGTTGCTCCAGTCCAGGAAGGACGTGGACATTTGCTTGACCCAAAGGACACAGGGGACCTTGAACAAGTCCTGTGCCGGCCGCAGGGGCGCTCACTTTGTTAACAACGGCAGCAGCCCCAGCTCGTTCAGTCTCTACTTGGCCACCACCTCCCAGCCCTTGTTGGCCTGCGGACTGCGAGGGGAGATGTGCAGGAGCCCCTCCATCTGGACCTCGGGCATCAGGCTGAGAAGTAATTATTAATGCCATGGTACCAGTAATACATTTAGTATTTGAGGGAATACTACCTTGCCTCAGTTAAACAGCTCATAATTTGTATAACCAGGATTCAAACCCAGGATTTCCATGCTCTAAATTCTATGCTCTCAGCCTTTATTCTAGTCTTTCTTTTTTTTCTTTAGTGATGAATACAATACTGTATGTATTATCACAATTTATTTAACTGATGGACTCTTGTTTGATATTTAGATTGTTTTTTAAATAATATGGTGGATATCATTAATAAATATTTTATTATATCTAATGTTTCCCTTAGAAATAATTACTAGAAATAGAATCAGTAGGTCATTGTTTATGAATACTCTAAAAGTGATAATATTCTGAAATAACTCCTATTTTTTCATTCTCCAACTTCTTAAAAAAGGTTGCTCCCTTCATTCGATCTGCCACTTAGGCTAAGAGTGGAATCAGAAAGGAGGAAGGATAACATAAGGAATGCCTCAGTCACACAGGCAAGAGAAAAGCCCTCACTTTCTATTATAGTACAGTGCATCATGGGAATTGTTAAAAGATTAAGATGATTGCTGTAATAATCAGAGAAGCTTTTTCCTTGTTCTCTTTTTGGGATACTGTGAAGACACCACTTTACAAGTTGCCCTTTCATAGTGGTAACTACATTAATATAAAAAGTGATGGAAAGAGTCTGGATTCATGTTCTCAAACTGCCCTTAGGTCTGTGAAGTAGGAGAGACACACAGAAACTCCTGCATTCCCAAAGGCTCAGCATCCAGTTTGTGAGCCAGACAGAAGATATAATTGTGGGTGCAAGGGTGAAGTAATCTGAAAATCTTCTGAGCTGCAAAGTCAATGGGAGGTACAGCCAAACTGCTTGAGATTCACAGAACTGCCAGAGTCAAGGTATGGTCAAGTCAAGGGGAAAACTACAGGGTTCTGCCTAAGTTAAGATAGAACAGATTATGAGTTATACTAGAAGTAGAATCCAGTTTTGGATCACATCAGAATGCCCAACAACAGGACTAGACAAACCACATTGCAACAAATAACCACTGGTACACACCAAATACCTAGCATAAGTCTAAATGTTCCCTGCACCAAAATGTCACAAGATCCCATAAAGTTTCCTATATTGGTCACCATCTTGAACAGAAGCAGAAATGAGAAGAAATCTGAATGTTTGGGTTATCAAAGAGTCTAATTACCTAAAGAGACATTTGAAATTTTGCATCAAATTGAGTATACCATATCAGAACACTTTGAGTTTTTATTCACATTCCTAGCTAGTGGAGATGAAGTTGGGATGAGTGTGTTATAAGGAACACTAGGAGCAGATGAACAAATAAATACTTTAAACAGTGTATGGTGAATAAATGTATAATCCCACCATTATATTTTAAAATTTCTCCGTACATATTGTTAAGCCATAATCCAGAAAGGAAGATCCAACTTATATTAACACTTATACAGGGTCCAAGCATATGCCTTCTTGAGCTCTACAACTCTTGGTTAGCATCCCTTTGAAAAATTGTAATTTAAAAAATTTTACATTATGCTGAATTAAAAGTGTTATCTTAATTTGCATTTATTATTACTGATATTGAAGATGTGTTCATATATATTTTTGTCACCTGTGATTCGTCTTTGCTTAATTGCTTATTCATAGCATTTAACTTATTTCTCATTTTGAAGTTTTCTTCTGAAAGGTCTTCTATATTTTTGGTTAAATTCACTTATTAGAGTTTTGTTGTTATTTGGAATTCATCAAAAATTTCCATTATTTTTCCCTTACAGTTGTTTGTATATAAATAATTTGTTCACTGTTTTTAAGTTTTTAATAAAGTTTAAAGTACAAGTAGTAAAGTGTGTAAAGTGCACAATTTTAAGTGGATAGACCACTTAATACAGTTTTACATATGTATATTTGGTTGCATGCCATTCATATCCAGATATAGAACATTTCTGGCACCCCAGTTTCTTTTGGATCTCTTCTTAGTCCATTTCTCCCAATGGTAACCACTATTCTGTTTCTGTATTAATTAATTTTGTTTTTTCTTGAATTTCATATAAATGAAATCATAGTGTTATGTACTCTTTTATGTCTAAGTCGTTGATTTTGTTTTTGGAAACTTTCCTGAATACTACTTTCACAGTAGTGTGCCATGTTCTATAAACAGTAAGAGTGCCAGTATAGCTCTAGCAGGAAAAATGAGGGGGCAATAGTAGTGAGGAAAATCTTTGGTAAAGGTTCTACTGAAGACTCCTCCTTAGGTCTCAGTAGACAAAATTGGGTTATGTACCCATGGTTAAACTAATAACTGGCAAGAGAAATAGATTAACATTATTTTTGACTTAATTTATTCTCTGGAACTGGAGAGGGAAACACTTTCTCTGAACACATAGTAACGTGGAGAGTGGACACACCAGCAAAATTTGGGTATTGCCAGTAAGAAAGAGCATAGAACAGGGAAGAGGTATGTGACTATGGTAATCAACATCACCTAACAGTTTCTAAAGAACTTAGTTTAGCTCCTGACTCACAGTAAAAACTAAAACCTTTTAAAAAAAATTCTATTATTATTAATAATTCAAATAAAGTTTTAGAATAATATTTAATGAAATAGGAGCATTCTCTCATTTTATTTTGTTAGAAAGCAGTTTATAAACCGTATGATTACCATCTTGTTTGAAAGATTCATAAATAAACACATAAACATATACTTTGTACAACACAGGAAGGAAAAGAGGGACGGAGAGAGTTACACATAGTCACTAGATATATAAAGAACACAATTTAACAGTGTATATCTTTGAGGGTTTTAATTATATATGATTTTAATTAACATTCAAAATTATCCACAGTTTTTGTTATTAAAAATAGGTATTTAAATAAAACTATAAATATAGAAAATATAAAAGGTAATTTTGTTCAATTTTATTTTTATTTATATTAATTATGCTCTGTATTGTCATTGAACAAGGTCATTAATTCATTAAGGTATCATTGAGCATTTGGAGATTAACTGTTTCCAAGTTCATCATTAAATGAATTGCTTCACTAGGATAATTCACCTGTACTTTGGAAATGTTTTATTTATAGTGCATTTGGCCTATTCACCTATGATGTTGGGCTGCAGTGCATCAAACTTCGTTTGGTTATGTTTCTGTTATATACCATACACATTTGAACATGCTCAGAATCAAAATGACATAGACATACGTTGGGCCAAATAATGCCCCTCCCCCTCCAAATAGATGTCCACTTCTTAACCTCTGATACCTGTGAATATTTTACCTCATATCACAAAAAGAACTTTGCAGATGTTATTAAATTAATTACTGTGAAATAATATATTGCTCTCTGCCCCCAGTTTCTGGCATAGAACTTCTAAAACCCTTGTAAATTCCTACTTGATAAGAGCACTAAGAATATCTTTTGTTCTAATATTTGGCCCTTGACTCTGGTTCCTGACACAGAGCTCCTAAATCTCTTAGAATTTCCTGGGTGATAGGAGCATCTTTTTTTTCTAATGAGGCAGTGATCGGTGGCTCCTAGATGGGAGTTGGTCACCAGGAAGACCATGAATGATTAGAAGCTTGGAACTTTCATCTCCACCGCCTTTACTCTAGGAAGAGAAGAAGTGCTGGAAATTGAATTAATGATAGATCATGCTATGTGATGAAGCCTCCATAAAAATTCCAAAGAAACAATATTTGGAGAGAATCCAGGTTGGTGAACATATCCATCTGCCAGGAAGGTGATGCACCAGTAATCATAGGTTCCTGATAAGAGAGAAGCAGGAGGGTCAGCCTCAAGAAGAGATGTGACAACAGAAGCAAAAGTCTGAGCAATGCAGGCATAAAGCAAAGAATGTTGATGGCCTCTAGAACTGGAAAAGGAAAGGATCAGTTTCTCCCCTAGAACCTCCAGAAGGAACACAGCTCTGCTGATATTTTAGTTTAGTCCTGCAAAACTTATTTCAGACTTCTGACCTCCAGAACTGTAAGATACTATCTAAGTGCTGTTATAAACCACTGTTTGTGATCATTTGTCACAGAAACAATAGAATATTAATCCATATCTATACTTTGTTGTATTTTCACAAGTTTATAGGTGGAGATAGTTAAGTATGTTTGTGTCTCTCTCCCACATAGAGATAAATAAGTAATATATGTGTTTTTTTCTTAGAATAGCATTTTATTACCTTGATGGCTAAATCATTTTCTCTCCTGAGGGTCACAATTTAGTAAGTGCTAGATTTGTTGAGGTGAATGAACATTCTTTGAATGGTATGCACATCAGTTTCTGAGTCTGTTCTGTTTCCTATGTGAAAGATTTGATTTTTCTTAATACATATATGACTAGAAGTGTGTATATAAAAGAGCATGCCCTAGAAGCAGCATTATTTTTCTAAAAATAATTAATTCAATTCTTAAGAAATGTATAATTTTGAATGGTTGAAATTCCAAGCTATTCAACTGTGTAATTGCCAATATATCTTTCACAATTGCACCAAGCCTCAGAAGCTTGTAATAAAAAAAAAAAAAAAAGATTATGTATGTTAAAATTTGTTTAAGTATAATGTTGATACAAATATAATTTGTCATTATAAATGATAACCTCTTTTAAAATTAAATTATGTAAAGATTACTCTATTATAGTTTTATTTCTGATGTGATTTTTATGGAAAAAACATAAATTTGATTAAAATTGAAAAATAATTTTCTATTCTAAGTGGAACAAATTTTCAGGATATTTTTCTGTTTAAATATTGGTGATATGGGCTTCCCTGGTGGCGCAGTGGTTGAGAATCTGCCTGCCGATGCAGGGGACACGGATTCGTGCCCCGGTCCGGGAAGATCCCACATGCCACAGAAAGGCTGGGCTTGTGAGCCATGGCCGCTGAGCCTGGGCGTCTGGAGCCTATGCTCCGCAACGGGAGAGGCCACAACAGTGAGAGGCCTGCATACCACAAAAAAAAAAAAAAAAAAAAAAAAAAAAAAAAAATTGGTGATAAAGGAATTTGTGGAGGAGTATTTTTTGAAGTCCTACTACCTAAATTTATAACTCCAAGAAATTTAGTGAGTGATTATTTCTGGAAGGAAGACAGAAGAGAATGTTAGAAAATAAAAGATTGTCATTGACAAGGAGTGTATAAGAACAAAATCATGGAATATGTGTAGAGCTTTTCTGTATGCATGTTCCATTGTACTGGAGGATGTATCTGTAATTGCCTGGAGCTTAATATGCAGCAACATACCTTCTTTAGAATTCAGGCTGATGATCTTGAAGTCCCTTATGTTTAACACCTCCACCCCATCCCTCTTGGTTTTCTTTAATCAAAATGAAATTTTTAATGAATACTTAAGTATACTGTGTAAAAATGGCTATTTTCTGGAATATTTAACCTTCATCAGTAATGTGAATATTTAATAGTTATGTAACTTATCTTTTTATTAGCATCTTTCTATAACCTCAGTAAACATGCTTGCAAAATGTATGTTTCTGTATGTGCTCATGTGTACACAAGAAGAGAGTATATTAGCTATGTAGTAGAGTAGATATATTCAGAATTACTGAGAGGGGCTATACTAGTAGAAAAGCTATAATAATGATTCTAAAACTAGTGATTTAATTTCTTGGGTGCACACTTGACTATAGCAAGAATTACACATATGATAGAAATATTTTGATATACTAATTCACATGTACCTGATATTAAGGTAATTGTATGTATATGTATACCTTTACCTGAAAGAACTCATTAGAAAGAACACCTTAATATTAAGTAAGCATAAATGTACCCTAGGAGTCCAAGGAAAGGTATAAATTGTTCCTTTACTATTCTCTTTGGGTCGACTTTCAGCCCACAACAAATAAGTTTCTCTTGAAATTGCAAAAATGCCCCTCTTTTGGCCTCCCTCTAACCATCTTTGCCTGCTCTGCTGTTCTCCCACTCATGATTCTTGTTCCATCATCCCAATGCTCCTCCTGTCCAAGGAAGTTCCTACAAAAAGGGCATCTACAGGAAAATAAATACATTCTTGCTAATATTGAGCTCTTCTCATAGAGTAACTTTGATGTATTGTGATAAAAGACCCCTTTTCTACCAGTAGGGAATTGAGAAAAGTGGGTAACTGAACAGAGAACACCCCAATTACTATCACTGACTCCTTATCAGGTAGAATATTTTGTTATTTTAACCTCAAAGGGTTAAATCTTCAACAATAACATACAGTAAGTCCCCTACATATGAACGAGTTCCATTCTGAGAGTGTGTTTGTAAGACCAATTTGTTCATAAGTACAACAAAGTTAGCCTAGGTACCCAACTTTTACAGATAACGCCAGACCCATGAACTAACTTATAAGATTGGACATGGTAACACATGTTCACATCTTTAAAAGTTCGCAGCTTGAAGGTTCATATGTAGGGGAGTTACTGTATACTGAGTTAAAACAAAAACAAACACACATTTAGATAATTGGCCTTTTGAATTTTGAAATTATACACATCATGATGAACATTTTTTTTTACATGTGACATTAGTTACTCAAATGCCTTATTCTACAAGGAGCATACTGCTCCCAAAATATGCCAAGTGGTTTTTGTTTTTCAGAGTTATTTTTGTGTCACATAAACTCTATTGAATGCTAGTCTTAAAAGAGCTTGGCATTAGACACCTCTGGGATATAGCCAGGTTGGTGAAATGCTACTATTTTCTGAAAATCAAGCTTTTAAGAGAGGATAATGACATAGTGTGTTGAGAATTGGAAGACAGAGCAGCAAAGTTAAAATTAACACAACCCAAGTAAATAAAACAGGTGTTTGGCAATCAGGCTAGGTAAAAAAAGGCTTAACATTTGCCTTTGCCACACATTACATGCACACCAAAACTTAAATTTATGAGTATCTATTGTTCAGATAATCTTGTTCATGCATGCAATTAAAACAAACAAACAAACAAACAAACTTGGTGAACACAGCCTGAAGGGGGTTAGTGCTCCACGGACAGCCGGGAGGGAGTCCAGGAAAAGGTCTGGAACTGCCAAAGAGGCAAGAGACATTTTCTTGCCTCTGTTTCCTGGTGCACAATGAGAGAGGATTAAGAGTGCTGCTTAAAGGAGCTTCAGAGACGGGAGCAAACGGTGGCTTTCAGCGCGGACCACAGAGACAGGCATGAGATGCTAAGGCTACTGCTGCAGCCACCAAGAAGCTTGTTTGCAAGCACAGGACACTATCCACACCTCCACTCCCGAGAGCCTGTGCAACCCATCACTGGCAGTTTCCCATGATCCAGGGACAACTTCACCAGGAGAACACACGTTACACCTCAGGCTGTTGCAACGTCATGCTAGCCTCTGCCGCTGCAGGCTAGCCCCGCACTCCGTACCCCTCCCTTTCTCCAGCCTGAGTGAGTCAGAGCCCCGGAAGCAGCTGCTCCTTCAACCCCGTCCTGTCTGAGTGAAGAACAGACAACCTCAGGTGACCTACAGGCAGAGGCAGGGCCAAATCCAAACCTGAATCCCAGGAGCTGTATAAACAAAGAAGAGAAAGGGAAATCTCTCCCAGTAGCCTCAGGAGCAGCAGATTAAATCTCCACAGTCAATGTGATACACCCTGGATCTGTGGAATACCTGAATAGACAACAAATCATCCAAAATTGAGGAGGTGGACTTTGGGAGGAATGATATATATATATATATATATATTTTTTTTTCTTCTATTTTTCTCTTTTTGTGAGTGTGTATGCATATGCTTCTGTGTGTGACTTTGTATAGTTTTGCTTTTACAATTTGTCCTAGGGTTGTGTCTGTCCTCTTTTTTTTTTTTTTTTTTTTTTTTTTTTTTTTTTTTTAGTATAGTTTTCAGCGCTTGTTATCATTGGTGGACTTGTTTTTCGTTTGGTTGTTCTCTTCTTGTTTTCTTTCTTTTTAAAAAAATTACTTTAAATTGTTTTTAAAAAATATTTTGTTTCTTATTCTAATAACTTTTTAATGTTATTTTATTTTATCTTTATCTTTCTTTCCTTCTATTTTTTCCCCCTTTCCTTCTAAGTTGTGCAGATGACAGGCTCTTGGTGCTCCAGACAGGAGTCAGGTCTGTGACTCTGAGGTGGGAGAGTGAAGTACAGGACATTGGTCCACAAGAGACCTCCCAGCTCCATGTAATATCAAACGGCAAAAATCTCCCAGAGATCTCCATCTCAACGTCAATACCCAGCACCACTCAATGACCAGCAACCTACAGTGCTGGACATGCTATACCAAACAACTAGCAAGACAGGAACACAAACCCACCCATTAGCAGAGAGGATGCCTAAAATCATAATAAGGTCACAGACACCTCAAAATACACCATCAGATGTGTACTTGCCCATGACAAAGACAAGATCCAGCCTCATCAACTAGAACACAGGCAATAGTCCCCTCCACCAGGAAGCCTACACAACCCACTGAAACAACCTTAGCCACTGGGGACAGACACCAAAAACAACGGGAACTACAAACCTGCAGCCTGCTAAAAGGAGACCCCAAACATGGTAACATAAGCAAAATGAGAAGATAAAGGAACACACAAAAGATGAAGCAACAAGGTAAAAACCCACCAGACCTAACAAATGAAGAGGAAATAGGCTATCTATTTGAAAAAGAATTCAGAATAATGATAGTAAAGATGATCCAAAATCTTATAAATAGAATGAAGAAAATACAAGAAACATTTAAGAAGGACTTAGAAGAACTAAAGAATAAAACAAGCAATCACGAACAACAAAATAAATGAAATTATAAATTCTCTAGAAGGGATCAATAGCAGAATAACTGAGGCCGAAGAACGGGTAAGTGACCTGGAAGATAAAATATTGTAAATAACTACTGCATAGCAGAATAAAGAAAAAAGAATGAAGAGAATTGAGGAGAGTCTCAGAGACCTCAGGGACAATATCAAATGCACCAACATTTGAATTATAGGGGTTCCAGAAGAAGAAGAGAAAAAGAAAGGAACTGAGAAAATATTTGAAGAGATTATAGTTAAAAACTTCCATAATATGGGTAAGGAATTACTTAATCAAATCCAGGAAGCACAGAGAGTCTCATACAGGGTAAATTGAAGGAGAAACATGCCAAGACACATATTAATCAAACTATTCAAAAATTAATTACAAAGAAAAAGTATTAAAAGCAGCAAGGGAAAAACAATAAATAACATACAAAGGAATCCCCATAAGGTTAAAAGCTGATATTTCAGCAGAAACTCTGCAAGCCAGAAGGGAGTGGCAGTATATAATTAAATTGATGAAAGGGAAAAAGCTACAAGAAAGATTACATTATCCAGCAAGGATCTCATTCAGATTTGATGGAGAAATTAAAATCTTTACAGAGAAGCAAAAGCTAAGAGAATTCAGCACAACATAACCTGCTTTACAACAAATACTAAAGGAACTTCTCTAGACAAGAAACACAAAAGAAGGAAAAGACCCACAATAATAAACCCCAAACAATTATGAAAATGGTAATAGGAACATACATATTGGTAATTCCCTTAAATGTAAATGTATTAAAAGTTCCAACCAAGAGACATAGACTGGCTGAATGGATACAAAAATAAGATCAATATATATGCTATCTACAAGAGATCCACTTCAGACCTAGGGACACATACAGAGTGAAAGTGATGGGATACAAAAAGATATTCCATGCAAATGGAAATCAAAGAGAGCTGGAGTAGCAATTCACATATTAGAAAAAATAGACTTTAAAACAAAGATTATTACAAGAGACAAAGTAGGACACTACATAATGATCAAGGGATCAATCCAAGAAGAAGATACGACAATTGTAAATATGTATGCACCCAACATAGGAGCACCTCAATACATAAGGAAAATACTAACAGCCATAAAAGGGGAAATTGACAGTAACACAATCAGAGTAGGGGACTTTAACACCCCACTTTCACCAATGGACAGATCATCAAAAATGAAAATAAATAAGGAAACACAAGCTTTAAATGATACATTAAAAAAGATGGACATAATTGATATTTATAGGACATTCCAAGCAAAAACAACAAAATGCACTTTCTTCTCGAGTGTTCATGGAACATTTGCAAGGATAGATCATATCTTCATTCACAAGTCAAGCCTTAGTAAATTTAAGAAAATTGAAATCATATGAGGTATCTTTTCTGACCACAATGCTGTTAGACTAGATATCAATTAAAGGAAAAAATCCTGTAAAAAATACAAATTCGTGGAGGCTAAACAATACTCTACTTAATAACTAAGAAATCACTGAAGAAATCAAAGAGGAAATTAAAAAATACCTAGAAACAAAGGACAATGAAAACACAATGTCCTAATATCTATGGGATTCAGAAAGAGCAGTTTTAAGAGGGAAGTTTATAACAATACAATCCTAACTTAACAAACAAGAAACATCTCAAATAAACAACATAACCTTACACCTAAACCAATTAGAGAAAGAAGAACAAATAATCCCAAAGTTAATAAAAGGAAAGAAATCATAAAGGTCAGATTAGAAATAAATGAAAAATAAAAGAAGGAAACAATAGCAAAGATCAATAAAACTAAAAGCTGGTTCTTTGAGAAGGAAAACAAAATTGATAAATCATTATGCAGACTCATCATGAAAGAAAGGTAGAAGACTCACATCAATAGAATTAGAAATGAAAAAGGGGAAGTAACAACTGACACTTCAGAAATACAAAGGGTCATGAGAGATTACTACAAGCAACTATATGCCAATAAAATGAACAACCTGGAAGAAAAGGACAAATTCTTAGAAAAGAACAACCTTCGGACAGAACCAGGAAGAAATAGAAAATATGAACAGATCAAGCACAAGCACTGATATTGAAACTGTGATTAAAAGTCTTCCAACAAACAAAAGCCTAGGACCAGATGGCTTCACCAGCAAATTCTGTCAAACATTTAGAGAAGAGCTAACACCTATCATTCTCAAACTCTTCCAAAATATAGCAGAGGGAGAAACACTCCCAAACTCATTCTACAAGGCCACCATTCCCTGATACCAAAACCAGACAAAGATGTCACAAAAGAAGAAAACAACCGACAAATATCACGGATGAGCATAGATGAAAAAATTCTCAACAAAATAGTAACGAACAGAATCCAACAGCACATTAACAGTATCATACATCATGATCAAGTGGAGTTTATAAAAGGAATGCAAAGATTCTTCAATATATGCAAATCAATCAATGTGATACATCATATTAACAAATTGAAGGTTAAAAACTATATGATCATCTCAATAGATTCAGGGAAAGCTTTTGACAAAATTCAACCCCCATTTATGATAAGAAACCTCCAGAAAGTAAGCATTGAGAGAAACTACCTCAACATAATAAAGGCCATATATGAGAAACCCACAGCCAACGTCATCCTCAATGGTGAAAAACTGTAAGCATTTCCAGTAAGATGAGGAAAAAGACAAGGTTGCCCGCTCTCACTGCTATTATTCAACATAGTTTTGGGAGTTTTAGCCAAAGCAATCAGAGAAGAAAAAGAAATAAAAGGAATCCAAATTGTAAAAGAAGAAATAAAGCTGTCACTGTTTGCAGATGATGTGATGCTATACATAGAGAATCCTAAAGATGCTACCAGAAAACTACTAGAGCTAATCACTCAGTTTGGTAATGTAGCAGGTGGCAAAACTAATACACAGAAATATCTTGCATTCCTATATATTAATGATGAAAAATCTGAAAGTGAAATTAAGAAAACACTCCCATTTACCATTGTAACAAAAAGAATAAAACACCTAGGAATAAACTTACCTAAGTAGAAAAAAAACTGTATGCAGAAAACTATAAGAAACAGATGAAAGAAATTAAAGATGATACCAAAAGATGGATAGACATACTTTGTTGGATTGGAGGAATCAACATTGTGAAAATGCCTATACTACACAAAGATATTTACAGAAATCCCTTTCAAACCACCAATGGCACTTTTCACAGAACCAGAACCAAAAATATCACAATTTGTATGGAAGCACAAAAGACCCTGAATAGCCAAAGCAATTTTGAGAAAGAAGAATAGAGCTGGAGGACTCAGGCTCCTGGACTTCAGACTTATACTATAAAGCTACAGTAATCAAGACAGTATGGTACTGGCACAAAAACAGAAATATAGATCAATGGAACAGGATAGAAAGCCCAGAGATTAACTCACACACATATGGTCACCTTATCTTTGATAAAGGAGACAAGAATATACAATGGAGAAAAGACAGCCTCTTCAATAAGTGGTGCTGGGAAAACTGAACAGCTACATGTAAAAGAATGAAATTAGAACACTCCCAAATACCATACACAAAAATAAACTCAAAATAGATTGAAGACCTAAATATAAGGCCAGACACCATCAAACTCTTAGAGGAAAACATAGGCAGAACACCGTATGACATAAATCATAGCAAGATCCTTTTTTACCCACCTCCTAGAGAAATGGAAATAAAAACAAAAATAAACAAATGGGACCTAATGAATCTTAAAAGCTTTTGCACAGCAAAGGAAACCATAAACAAGACCAAAACACAACCCTCAGAAGGGGAGAAAATATTTGCAAATATTTGCTAACTGACAAAGGATTAATCTCCAAAACTTACAAGCAGCTCATGCAGCTCAATATCAAAAAACAAAAAACTCTATCCAAAAATGGTCAGAAGACCTAAATAGACATTTATCCAAAGAAGATATACAGATTGCCAACAAACACATGGAAGAGTGCACAGCATAAATAGATAGCTAGTAGGAAGCAATCACGTAGCACAGAGAGATCAGCTTGGTGCTTTGCGACCAGCTAGAAGGGTGGGATAGGGAGGGTGGGAGGGAGGGAGATGCAAGAGGGAAGAGGTATGGGGATATATTTATATGTATAACTGATTCACTTTGTTATAAAGCAGAAACTAACACACATTTTAAAGCAATTATACTCCAATTAAAATGTTAAAAAAAAGAAATAGAGTGATCCAAATGACCTTCAATTTTTTATGAATAAGTTTCTGATAAACTGTGGTAAACTTTATTTTTTAAGAAGTTTCCAAAATCTGGTGCTCTCATACAAATATTTCAATATAATTCTTACCTGTTAAAAAAAAAACTTTGGAAAGATTCTTAACATGAATTTATCTGGCAAATAAAAATAAAATTGAGAAATTCTCTGTCTCAATCTCTCTCTCAATTTTCTCTTTCTTCCTTTCACTTCATACCTCAATTTTTTCTCCCTCTCTCTATCCCACCCTCCTTCTTGCCCATACACACATACAAATATATATGTGTATGTTTATTTATGTGTATGTATATAAAAATATGCACATATATGTTTAATATGTGTCTTAAATCACATATACATTAAAGGTGTTGCCAGAGTTATTGTCAATAATGGAACATGTTTACCCAAATGTGTGTGTTGTAGTTGTCAAAATATAAGCATTGATGTTCATTGAGAATATGAACATTCTCCCTTTTATGTGAAAATGAGTATTATAAGTTATTCATTGTAACGGAACTTGAAGTAAGCTAGGACATAATTCGAGAGTTCATCAATAACGTCAGCCTCTTCTACTGCTAATTTAAATGAAGACCAATGTTGAAAATGAAACTATCTTAATTTAAGTAAAACTGTATTATTACTATATTTGTAAAAAGAATAAATTTAGACAGGCATTAATCTCCTATTACTGTTGTTGTCTCTGGTTATTTTTAATAAGACTGGAATACATCAACTCAAACCATCTAATCTGAATGAGATTTAGAAAGGTTATACTTGTGCTTTATGAGATACAGACCCTATGGCCAGCAACTGATTAGGGAACAGATAAGGTAGGATCAGTTACTGGGAGGCTTCTTAATAACCAGCAGAGCACACTGGTTCATTCACCTCCAATTAAAAATTGTTTCAGCTGACAACATTTTCAGTTTGTGCAATTGATAAATTGGATCTTTAAGAGACTGGAATTGATTTCATTGTATTTGCTTTCTAATTGCTGCTTTGGGGCATATTTCTTAGATTACACATCCTGACTTGATAAGCTTTCTATGGAAAAGGATTAACATGATTTGTTACAAGTTGATTATATTGATGATAGGGCAATTATTTTGAAGAACTTTCTACAAAAAAAAAAAAAAAAGATTCTTAAAATTTCACAGAAGTGACCCACTTATTTCTACAAATTATCAGAAGGATGAACTTCAAGAACCATGAAATATTATAGACAGTCAATAGTTTTTATTATAAAAGTTCATGTTTTCTTACTTAAAGTAGTCTGAAAAGAGGTTTACCTTATTTGATTAAGTGTGATTTTCAAAAGAAACCATATAGTTATATATAAAGTTAGATCCTTGTTAATACCATATTACAAAAATGAAATTCAATTTGGTTAAAGCCCTAAGTGAAAAATATAAATTCAAAATTATAGAGAAAAACAAAGAAAAATATGCTCATAATATCAAAGATTATAAATATATCTTTAAAAAGAACACAAAAAGCTTAAACAATACAGGAAAAGAAGAATACTATTTCACACAATACTGTACATGGGAATACTTTTGTTTTTAAAATGAAAATAATAAAAAACTTTATAAAACAATATCATACTGTTACAATTATTTTCTCTTTTTTTGAATTTTGTTTTATTTATTTTTTTATACAGCAGATTCTTATTACTCATCCATTTTATACATGTCAGTGTATACATGGCAATCCCAATCTCCCAATTCATCACACCACCAACCTCACCTCCCACCACTTTCCCCCCTTGGTGTCCATATGTTTGTTCCCTACATCTGTGTTTCAATTTGTGCTGTGCAACCTGGTTCATCTGTACCATAATTCTAGGTTCCACATATATGCGTTAATATATGATATTTGTTTTTCTCTTTCTGACTTACTTCATTCTGTATGACAGTCTCTAGATCCATCCACGTCTCCACAAATGACCCAATTTCGTTCCCTTTTATAGCTGAGTAATATTCCATTGTATATACGTACCACATCTTCTTTATGCATTCGTCTGTCGATGGGCATGTAGGTTGCTTTCATGACCTGGCTATTGTGAATAGTGCTGCAATGAACATTGGAGTGCATTTGTCTTTTTGAATTATGGTTTTCTTTGGGTATATGCCCAGGAGTGAGATTGCTGGGTCATAGGGTAATTCTATTTTTAGTTTTTTAAGGAATCTTCATACTGTTCTCCATAGTGGCTGTATCAATTTACATTCCCACCAACAGAGCAAGAGGGTTACCTTTTCTCCACACCCTCTCCAGCATTTGTTGTTTGTAGATTTTCTGATGATGCCCATTCTAACTTATGTGAGGTGACACCTCATTGTAGTTTTGATTTGCACTTCTCTAATAATTAGTGATGTTGAGCAGCTTTTCATGTGCTTCTTGGCCATCTGTTTGTCTTCTTTGGAGAAATGTCTATTTAGGTCTTCTGCCCATTTTTGTGTTGGCTTCTTTGTTTTTTTAATATTGAGCTGCATGAGCTGTTTATATATTTTGGAGATTAATCCTTTGTCCACTGATTTGTTTGCAAATATTTTCTCCCATTTTAAGGGTTGTCTTTTCATCTTGTTTATAGCTTCCTTTGCTGTGCAAAAGCTTTTAAGTTTCATTAGGTCCCATTTGTTTATATATGTTTTTATTTCCATTACTTTAGGAGATGGATCAAAAATGATCTTGCTGTGATTCATGTCAAAAAGTGTTCTTCCTATGTTTCCCTCTAAGAGTTTTATAGTGTCCAGTCTTACATTTAGGTCTCGAATCCATTTTGAGTTTATTTTTGTGTATGGTGTTAGGGAATGTTCTAATTTCATTATTTTACATGTAGCTGTCCAGTTTTCCCAGCACCACTTATTTGAAGAGACAGTCTTTTCTCCATTGTATATTCTTGCCTCCTTTGTCATAGATTAGTTGACCATAGGTGCATAGGTTTATCTCTGGGCTTTCTATCTTGTTCTACTGATCTATATTTCTGTTTTGGTGTCATTATAATATTGTCTTGATTACTGTAGATTTGTAGTATAGTCTGAAATCAGGGAGTCTAATTCCTCCAGCTCCCTTTTTTTCCCTCAAGACTACCTTGGCTCTTCAGGGTCTTTTGTTTCTCCATACAAATTTTAAGATTTTTTTTCTAGTTCTGTAAAAAATGCCATTGGAAATTTGATAGGGATTGTATTGAATCTGTAGATTGCTTTGGGTTGTATAGTCATTTTAACAATATTGATTTTTCCAATCCAGGAACATGGTATATCTCTCCATCTGTTGGTATCATCATTAATTTATTTCATCAGTGTCTTACAGTTTTCTTCATCCAGGTTTGTTATCTCCCTAGGTAGGTTTATTCCTAGGTATTTTATTCTTTTTGTTGCAATCGTAAATGGGATATTTCTTTAATTTCTCTTTCATATTTTTCATCATTAGTGTATAGGAATGTAAGAGATTTCTGTGCATTAATTTTGTATCCTGCAACTTTACCAAATTCATAGATTAGCTCTAGTACTTTTCTGGTAGCATCTTTAGGATTCTCTAAGTATAGTATCATGTCATCTGCAAACAGTGACAGTTTTACTCCTTCTTTTCCAATTTGTATTCCTTTTATTTATTTTTCTTCTCTGATTGCCATGGTTAAGACTTCCAATACTATGTTGAATAATAGTGTGAGGGTGGACATCCTTGTCTTGTTCCTGATCTTAGAGGAAATGCTTTCAGTTTTTCACCATTGAGAATGATGTTTGCTGTGGGTTTGTCCTATACGACCTTTATTATATTGAAGTAAGTTCCCTCTATGCCCTCTTTTGAGAGAGTTTTTATGAAAAATGGATGTTGAATTTTGTCAAAATCTTTTTCTGCATCTATTGAGATGGTCATATGTTTTTCATATTCAATTTGTTAATATAGTATATCACATTGATTGATTTGCATATATTGAAGATTCCTTGAATCACTGGGATAAATCCCACTTGATCATGGTGTATGATCATTTTAATATGTTGTTGGATTCTGTCTGCTAGTATTTTGTTGAGTATTTTTGCATCTATATTCATCAGTGATATTGGTCTGTAATTTTCTTTTTTTGTGTTATCTTTGCCTGTTTTTTTTTTTTTTTTTTTTTTTTTTTTTTTTTTTTTTTATCAGGGTGACAGTGGCCTCATAGAATGAGTTTGGAAGTGTTTCTTTCTCTGCAATTTTTTGGAAGAGTTTGAGAAGGATGGGTTTTAGCTCTTCTCCTAATGTTTGATAGAATTCACCTGTGAAGGCATCTGGTCCTGGACTTCTGTTTGTTGGAAATTTTTAATCATAGTTTCAATTTCCTTACTTGTGTTTGGTCTGTTCATATTTTCTATTTCTTCCTGGTTCAGTCTTCGAAGGTTATACCTTTCTAAGAACTTGTCCATTTCTTCCAGGTTGTCTATTTTATTGGCATAGAGTTGCTTGTAGTATTCTCTTAGGATGCTTTGTATTTCTGCAGTGTCTCTTGTAACTTCTCCTTTTTCATTTCCATATTTAATTGGTTTGAGTCCTCTTCCTCTTTTTCTACATGAGTCTGGCTAATTATTTATCAATTTTGTTTATCATCTCAAAGAATCAGCTTTTAGTTTTACTTATCTTTGCTTCTATTTCATTTATTTCTGCTCTTATCTTTATGATTTCTTTCTGTCTGCTCACTTTGGGTTTTGTTTATTCTTCTTCCTTTAGTTCCTTTACTTGTAAGTTTGGATTTTTTGTTTGAGATTTTTCTTGTTTCTTGAGATAGGCTTCTATAGCTCTAAACTTGCCTCTTAGAACTGCTTTTGCTTCATCCCCTATGTTTTGGATCATCATGTTTTCATTGTCATTTGCCTCTAGGTATTTTTGATTTCCTCTTTGATTTCCTCAGTGATCTCTTGATTATTTAGTAATGTATTGTCTAGCCTCCTTGTGTTTTTGTTTTTTAATGGTTTTTCCTGTGTAATTGATTTTTTTTTTTTTTTTTTTTTTGTGGTACGTGGACCTCTCACTGCTGTGGTCTCTCCCATTGCGGAGCAGAGGCTCTGGTCACACAGGCTCAGCGGCCATGGCTCATGGGCCCAGCCACTCCATGGCATGTGGGATCTTCCCAGACCAGGGCACGAACCCGTGTCCCCTGCATCGGCAGGCAGATTCTCAACCACTGCACCACCAGGGAAGCCCTGTAATTGATTTTTAATCTCATAGTGTTGTGGTCAGAAAAGATGTTTGATATGATTTCAATTTTCTTAAATTTACTGAGGCTTGATATTTGACCCAAGATGTGATCTGTGCTAGAGAATGTTCTGTGCACTCTTGAGAAGAAAGTGTAATCTGCTGTCTTTGGATGGATTGTCCTATAAATATCAATTAAATCTATCTGGTGTATTATGTCATTTAAAGCTTGTGTTTCCTTACAAATATTCTGTTTGGAAGATCTGTCCATTGGTGTCAGTGAGGTGTTAAAGTCCCCAACTATTATTGCGTTATTGTCGATTTTCCTTTTTATAGCTGTTAGCAGTTGCCTTATGTATTGAGGTGCTCCTATGTTGGGTGCATACATATTTACAATTGTCGTATCTTCTTCTTGGTTTGATCACTTGATCATTATGTAGTGTACTTCTTTGTCTCCTGTAACATTCTTTATTTTAAAGTCTATTTTATCTTATATGAGTATTGCTACTCCAGCTTTCTTTTGATTTCCATTTGCATGGAATATCTTTTTCCATCTCCTCACTTTCAGTCTGTATTTGTCCCTAGGTCTGAAGTAGGTCTCTTGTAGACAGCATATATATGGGTCTTGTTTTTGTATCCATTCAGCAAGCCTGTGTCTTTTGGTTGGAGCATTTATTCCATTCACATTTAAGGTAATTATCAATATTCATGTTTTTATTACCATTTTCTTAATTGTTTTGGGTTTGGTTTAGTAGGTCCTTTTCTTCTCTTGTGTTTCCCACTTTGAGAATTTCCTTTAGCATTTGTTGTAAAGATGGTTTGGTGGTGCTGAATTCTCTTAGCTTTTGCTTGACTGTAACACTTTTGATTTCTGCCTCAAATCTGAATGAGATCCTTGCCAGGTAGAGTAATCTTGGTTGTAGGAAGTTCCCTTTCATCACTTGAAGTATATCATGCCACTCCCTTCTGGCTTGTAGAGTTTCTCCTGAGACATCAGCTATTAACCATATGGGAGTTCCCTTGTATGTTATTTGTCATTTTTCCCTTGCTGCTTTCAATCATTTTTCTTTGCCTTTAATTTTTGCCCATATGATTACTATGTGTCTCAGTGTGTTTCTCCTTGGGTTTATCCTGTGTGGAACTCTCTGTGCTTCCTGGACTTGGATGGCTATTTCCTTTCCCATCTTAGGGAAGTTTTTATCTATAATCTCTTCAAATATTTTCTCGGGTCTGTTCTCTCTCTCTTCTCCTTCTGGGACCCGTATAATACTAATGTTGTGTTTATTGTTGTCCCAGAGGTCTCTTAGGATGTGTTAATTTCTTTTTTTTCTTTTTTCTAAATTCTTTTCCACAGAAGTGAATTCCACAATTCTTTCTTCCAGGTTACTTATCCATTCTTCTGCCTCAGTTATTCTTCTATTGATTCCTTCCAGTGTATTTTTCATTTCAGTTATTGTATTGTTCATCTCTCTTTGTTCTGTAATTCTTCTAGGTCTTTGTTAAACATTTCTTGCATCTTCTTGATTTTTGCCTCCATTCTTTTTCCGAGGTCCTGGATCATTTTCACTATCAGTATTCTGAATTCTTTTTTCTGGAGGGTTGCCTATCTCCACTTCATTTAGTTTTTTTGGGGAGGTTTATCTTGTTCCCTTATTTGGTACATAGCCCTCGGCCATTTCATATTGTCTATCTTTCTGTGAATGTGATTTTCGTTCCACAGGCTACATGATTGTAGTGCTTTTTGCTTCTGCTTTCTGCCCTCTTGGGAGAACATCCTCTACACAAGATATTCGTAAACTGTATCCACCAACAGGTAAAAATGACAACACGTCACAACCAAGTTCATTTTTCTAGCAATTCAGGTTAGGTTAACATTCCAAACCAATAAAAGTAATTCATCACTTTAACAGAAAAAGGGAGAAAAAATAATTACCTCTGTTGACACAGAAAAAAAGGTATTTGATATAATTCAACTTTCATTTATTATAAAAACTATTAACAGTCCTGGAATAGAACTAATGATTCTTGTTACCCAATTACAATGTGTAGAGTTTTATTTCCGTTACACCGTCAAGCAATTTTCTCATACCAGGTGGATGTCCTACAATTCATCTCAGTTCTGACAATCTCTACTAAGGGATAGCATCTGATTACCCAGGTTAAGAGCTCAGTCTCTCAAGGCTGCCCCACACTTCAGATGTCAATAGCAAGTTAATATTATTACCTGTGCTTCTTACAGACTAGCTAAAAATTAGTGGTTCCCACAACCTCCTCCTTGGGTTCAATTAATTTTTTAGAGCAGCTCACAAAACTCAGGAAACCAATTTACTCACTAGTTTACTGATTTATTACAAGGAATACTAGATGATTCAAATCAACAGCCAGATGAAGAGATATATAGGGGGAGGTGTTAAACAAAGGAGTGTCTTCCTTCATGGAGTTTAGGACCTGGCACAATGGCACATGGAAGCCTTCTGGCTCTCCAATTCAGAAGCTCTCTGAACCCCCTTCTTTTTCGTTTTTATGGAGGCTTCATTACATAAGAATGTTTGGTTAAATCATTAGCCATTAGTGATTGATTTAACCTCCAACCCCCTCCTATTTCTGGAAATCTGGGCATGAGCCTCAGAATTACAACCCTCTATTTATGGTTGGTTTCCCCAACAACCCATCTTTAGAGGATTTCCAAAAGTCATCTCACTAACATAAACTCATCTGTGGTTGAAAGGGGCTGATTCATAACCAAATAAGCATTTCACCTTTGTAGCTCTCAAGCAATTTCAGTAACTGAGAACAAGAGACAAAATATTATAACAAAAATTGTTCCCATTACTCTTATTTTTTCAGGAAATTCTAAAGCTTTTGGGAGCTGTGAGCCAGGATGGGGAACTAAGATCAAATATATATTTCATATTGTAAAACACTATGTCATAGAAGGAAATGTCCTTATTCTGTTGAATTATATCTACAAATCACAACAACAGATAGCATATATGAAAGTGAAAAGTTGAGAGCTTTCCCGCTGAGATAAGAAACAATACCATCACCACATATATTCATCACTATACTGGAAATCTTACCCACTAAAATAAGGTAAGGAAAAAATTCACTATATAAGAATTGAAAAGGAAGAAATAAAACTGTCATTTTCACAGACAACATGAAAAGAATTTATAGATAAATTATTAAAATCAATAAATGAGTTTAGGGCTTCCCTGGTGGCGCAGTGGTTGAGAATCCGCCTGCCGATGCAGGAGACACGGGTTCGTGCCCTGGTCCGGGAAGATCCCACATGCCGCGGAGCAGCTGGGCCCGTGAGCCATGGCCACTGAGCCTGCGCGTCCGCAGCCTGTGCTCCGCAATGGGAGAGGCCACAACAGTGAGAGGCCCGCATACCGCAAAAAAAAAAAATATATAAATAAATAAATAAATAAATAAATAAATAAATGAGTTTACAAAGGATGATGGAGAAATTGTCAACATACAAAAAGTGGCATTTGTATAAATTGGGAACATAAGGTTAGAAAATAAAATTTTAAAATAATACTATTTAAAATAGAATAAAATATATTGGGGAGAAAATCAAAAGTTGTGTAATATTTCTAAACAGAAAACTATAATGAGGTGATCGATATGTAAACTAACTTGGTGGGAGGAGTTCTTTCACAATGTATATATATATCAAATGATCAAGTTGTATGCACACTTTATTTTTTTATTTTTTATTGAAATATAGTTGATTTACTTTTCAGGTGTACAACAAAGTGATTCAGTTATATATACATAACTATATATATATATATATATATGTATATATATTCTTTTATAGATTCTTTTCCATTATAGGTTATTACAAGATACTGATTATAGTTCCCCATGCTATACAGTAGGTCTTTATTGCTTATCTATCTTATCCATAGTAGTGAATATCTATTAATCTCAAATGACAAATTTATCCCTCTTTCCCTTTGGCAACCACAAGTTTGTCTTCTGTATCTGTGATTCTATTACTTTTTTGTAAATAAGTTCATTTGTATCATTTTTTTAGATTCCACAAGTCAGTGATATTATATGATATTTGTCCTCTATCTAACTTACTTCATTCAGTATGACAATCTCTATGTCCATCCATGTTGCTGCAACTGACATTATTTCATTCTTTTTTATGGCTGAGTAATATTCCATCATATATATGTACCACATCTTCATCCATTCCTCAGTTGATGGACATTTAGGTTGCTTCCATGTCCTGGCTATTGTAAGTAGTGTTTCTATGAACATTGGGGTGAATGTGTTCTTTCAAACTAGAGTTTTCTCCAGATGTATGCCCAGGAATGGGATCACTGGATCACATGGTAACTCTATTTTTAGCTTTTTTTTTTTTTTTTTTTTTGCCATATGCAGGCCTCTCACTGCTGTGGCCTCTCCCATTGTGGAGCACAGGCTCCAGACGCACAGGCTCAGTGGCCGTGGCTCAAGAGCCCAGCCACTCCGTGGCATGTGGAATCTTCCCAGACTGGGACACAAACCTGTGTCCCCTGCATTAGCAGGTGTACTCTCAACAACTGCACCACCAGGAAAGCCCTATTTTTAGTTTTTTAAGGACCCTCCATACTGTACTCTCTAGTAGCTATAACAATTTACATTTCCATCAGCAGTGTAAGTGGGTTCTGTTTTCTCCATACCCTCTACAGCATTTATTATCTGTAAACATTTTGATGATGGCCATTCTGCCCAGTGAGTTCTCATACCTCATTGTAGTTTCGATTTACATTTCTCTAATGATTAGTGAGGTTGATCATCTTTTCCCATGCTTGTTGTCCATCTGTATGTCTTATTTGGATAAATATCTATTTAGGTCTTCTGCCCATTTTTTGATTGGGTTATTTATTGGTTTATTGATTGACTGATTGATTGATTGATATTGAGCTGTATGAGCTGTGTGTATTTTGTAAATTAATTCCTTGTTAGTAGCGTTGTTTGTAAATATTTTCTCCCATTCCATAGGTTGTCTTTTCATTTTGTTTATGGTTTCCTTTGCTGTGCAAAAGCTTTTAAGCTTAAGTAGGTCCATTTTTAAAATTTTCGCTTTTGTTTCCCTTACTCTTGGAGACAGATCAAAAAATATATTTCTGCTATTTATGTCAAAGAGTGTCCTTCCTATGTTTTCCACTAGGAATTTTATAGTATCCAGTCTTATATTGAGATCTTCAATGAATTTTGAATTTATTTTCATATATGGAATTAGAGAATATTTTAATTTTATTCTTTTACATGTAGCTGTCCAGTTTTCCCAGCACTGCTTGTTGAAGAGACTGTCTTTTATTTTTGTATATTCTTGCCTCTTTTGTCACAGATTAATTGATCTTCAGTGTGTGGGTTTAATTCTGGTCTTTCTATCCTGTTCCTTTCATGTTTTGACTAGTGTAGCTTTGTAGTGCAGTCTGAAGTTAGTGACCTCAATTCTTCCATTTTTCTTTCTCAGGATTGTTTTGGCTATTCGGGTTATTTTGTGTTTCCACACAGATTTTAATTTTTTTTTTTGTTTTACTTCTGTGAAAAATGTCATCTGTAATTTAATAGTGATTTCATTGAATCTGTATATTGCCTTTGGTAGTCTAGTAATTTTAACAATATTGATTCTTCCAATTGAAGAACACAGTATATCTTTCCAATTGTTTGTGTAGTGTTCAATTTCTTTCATCAGTGTCTTATGGTTTTCAGAGTACAGGGTTTTTGCCTCCTTAGGTAGGTTTATTCCTAGCTATTTAATCTTTTCGGTGAGAAGGTAAGTGTGATTGTTTTCTTATTTTCTCTTTCTGATATTTCATTGTTAGTGTGTAGAAATGCTACAAATTTCTGTATATTAATTTTGTATCCTGAAAATTTACTGAATTCAATAATAAGCTCTAGTGGTTTTCTGGTGGCACTTTTAATATTTTCTATTTATGATGTTATCTACAAACATTTCTTTTACAATTTAGATTCCCTTTATTTCCTTTTCTTCTCCAATTGCTGTGGCTAGGACTTCCAAGACTATGTTGAATAAGTGTGGTGAGAGTGGGCATCCTTGTATTCTTCCTGATCTTAGAGGAAATAGTTTCAGCTTTTCACTATGAGTATGATGTTAGCTGTAGGTTTGTCATATATGGACTTTATTACATTGAGGTAGCTTCTCTCCAGGCTCACTATTGGAAAAGTTTTTTTTTTTTTTTTTTCATAAATGGGTGTTGAATTTTATCAAAAGATTTTTCTGCATCTTTGAAAAGATCATATGGTTTTTATTCTTCAATTGGTTAATGTAGTGTATCACATTTATTGATTTGCATATATTGAAAAATCCTTGCTTCCCTGGGATAAATCCCACTGATTTTAATGTATTGTTGGGGTCAGTTATCTAATATTTTGTTAAGGAGTTTTGTTTTGTGTGTAATTCATCAGTGATATTGGCCTGCAATTTTCTTTTTTGTGATATCTTTGTCTGGTTTTAGTATCAGGGTGATGTTAGTCCCATAGAATGAGTTTGGAAGTGTTCCTTCCTCTGCAATTTTTGGAGTAGTTTCAGAAGAATGGGTGTTAACTCTCCTTTAAATATGTGGTAGAATTCACCTGTCCTAGACTTTTGTTTGCTGGGGGTTTCTAAATCTCAGATTCAACTTCAGTACTGGTAATTGGTCTGTTCATATTTCTTATTTCTTCCTAGTTTAGTCTTGGGACATTGTACCTTTCTAAGAATTTGTCCATTTCTTTTAGGTTGTTCAATTTATTGGCATATAGTTCCTTGTAGTAATCTGTTATGATTCTTTCCATTACTGTGGTGTTGTTTGTAATGTCTCCTTTTTCATTTCTGATTTTATTGATTTGGGTCCTCTCCCTTATTGTCTTGATGAGTCTGGCTAAAGGTTTATCAATTTTGTTTATCTTTTCAAAGAAATTTTTGTTTCATTGATCTTCTATATTGTTTTTTTTTATTATTTTTTGCTTTTTGCCTGTACTTTATTTATTTCTTCTCTGATTTTTATTATTTCTATCTTTTGACTAACTTTGGGTTTTGCTTGTTCTTCTTTCTTTAGTTGCTTTAGGAATCAAGTTAGATTATTTATTTGAGATTTTTCTTGTTTCTTTAGATATGCTTGCATTGCTGTGAACTTCCCTCTTAGGACGGATTTTGCTGCATTTCATAAATTTTGGATTGTTGTGTTTTCCTTTGTCTCTAGGCATTTTTTGATTTCCTGTTTGATTTCAGTGATCCTTTGGTTGTTTACTAGCATATTGTTTAACCTTCATGCTTGTATTTTTTGCAGTATTCTTCTTGTATTTGATTTCTAGTCTCATAGTATTGTAGTTGGAAAAGATGCTTTTATGTACACTTTAAATATCATAAAATGTTGTTAATTATATCTCAATAAAACTGGAAAGAAAACGAAACAGCACTGAGATTAAGGAAGATGCAAATAAATGGAAAGCTACAACATGTTCATGAATTGGAAATTATAGTATTATAAATATATTAAATTTTCCAAAATTGATCTAGAATTTAACTACAATTTCAACTAAAATGTAAGCCAGAATATTTTTCTTGGAAACTGTCAAATTGATTCTCAACTGTATATGTGAAATAAGTATAGCTGAATCAATAATTAAGAAGAACAGTTCTAGACCACATACCCTAGCAGATATTAAATTACTACAGTGATAAAGAAACTAAGACAGTGTGAATTTGGCACAAGAATCAACTAATAGAACAATGGACCATAATAGAGATCAGAAACAGATTTGTGTAAAAAAGACCTTTGATTCATGAGGAAGGTGATATTGAAAAGCAATGGGGGAATAATGGTCATCTTACTAAAAAGTAATGAGTCAGAGGTGAAGACAGATGCCAGATTAGAAAGACTTGAGCTCACAAAAAACAAAACAAAATCACAACTAACTGCTGAACAACGATTGACAAAAAGTCTTAAACCTAAAAAAAGATATCCTACAACCAAAGACAACAAAGAAATCACAATGAGATGGTAGGAGGGGTGCTTTCATGAAATAATCAAATCCCATACCTGCCAGGTAGTCAATGCACAGACTAGAAAATAATTATATTGCAGAGGTCCTACCACAGGGGTGAGAGTTCTGAACACCATGTCGGGCTCCCCAGTCTGGGTTTCTGGCATTGGGAAGAGGAGCCCCAGTGTTTTTGTCATTGAAGATCAGTAGGGTTTGAGTGCAGGAGCCCCACAGGCCTTGGAGGAAACAGACTCCACTCTTGGAGGGCATGCACAAGGTTTCATGTGCACTGGGACCAAAGGCAAAGCAGTGACTCCATAGGAACCTGAGTCATGGGTCTTGGAGAGCCTTCTGGGGAGGCAGAGGTTGGCTGTGGTTCACTCTGGGGGCAAGGACACTGGTGGTAGAGGCCCCAGCAAATATTCATTGGTGTGAGCTCTGCCAGAAGTCATCATTTTGGCACTGAGACCTGGCCCCACCCAACAGACTGCAGGCTCCAGTGCTGGAACACCTCAGACCAAACAACCAACAGGGTGGAAACACAGCCCCACCCATCAACAGACAGGCTTCTTGAAGTCTTTCTGATCCCAGAGCTGTCTCTAAATACACACCTTGACGTGACCTTGCCCACCAGATGGAAAAAATTGAGCTCCATCCACCAGTAGGAAGGCACAAGTCCCTCCCACCAGAAAGCCTGCACAAGCCGCTGGACCATCCTCCCTGACCAGGGGGCAGACACCAGAAGCAAGAGGATCCACAATCCTGTAGCCTGAGGAATGAAGGCCATAAACACAGAAAGTTAGAAAAAATGAGATGGCAGAGAAATATTTTCCAGATGAAGAAACAAGATAAAACTCCAGAAGAACAACTAAATGAAGTAGAGATAGACAATCTTCCTGAAAAGAATTCAGAGTAATAATAGTAAAGATGATCCAAGATCTTGGAAAATGAATGGATACACAGGCCAAGAAGATACATGAAATATATTTTAAAAAGTGCTAGAAGTTTTAAAGAACAAACTAACAGAGATGAACAATACAATAACTGAAAGGAAAATTACACTAGAAGGAATCAATAGCAGAATAAATGAGGCAGGAGAAGGAATAAGTGAGCTGAAACACAGATTGGAGGAAATCACTTCTGCAGAATAGCATAAAGAAAAAGTGAAATGAAATGAGGACAGTCTAAGAGACATATGGGACAACATTAAATGCACCAAAATTCACAGTACAGGGATCCCAAAAGAAGAACAGAGAGAAAAGGCTTGAGAAAATATTTAAAGAGATAATAGCCAAAAACATCCCTAACATGGGAAAGGAAGTACTCAGTCTAGCCCAGGAAGAGAAGAGTGTTCCTTACAGGATAAATGCAAGGAGAAACACTGAGACAGATAGTAATCATACTAACAAAAATTAAAGACAAACAGAGATACTAAAAGCAACAATAGTAAAACAACAAATAACATACAAGGGAATCCCCATAAGGTTTTCAGCTGATTTTTCAGCAGAAACTCTGCAGGCCAGAAGGGAGTGGCATGATATATTTCAAATGATGAAAGGGAAAAACCTACAACCAAGAATGCGCAGCAAGTCTTCTTGTTCAGATCAGATGGATAAATCAAACCTTTACAGGCAAACCAAAGCTAAAAGAATTCATCACCACCAAACTTGCTTTGCAACAAATGCTAAAGGAACTTCTCTAGATGGAAAAGGCCAGAAGTAGAAACAGGAAAATTACAAATGGGAAAGCTAACTGGTAAAGGCAAACATACAGTGAATGTAGGAAATCATCCACACACAAATATGATATCAAAACTGCCAATGTGAGAAGTGGAGAGTACAAATGCTGGATATTGTCAATGCACTGGAAATTAAGAGACCAGCAACTTAAAACAATCTTACATATATATATAGACTACTATATAAAACCTGATGCTAACCACAAACCAGAAATCTACAACAGATACACAGAAACGAAAAAGCAATCCAAACACAACACTAAAGATAATCATCAAATCACAATAGAAGAGAACAAAAAAGGAAGGGTAGGAAAAAAAACTTATGAAAAGAAATCCAAAACAATTAACAAAATGGCAATAAGAACATACATATTGATAATTACCTTAAATGTAAATGGATTAAATGTTCCAACAAAAATACATATAATGGCTGAGTGGATACAAAAACAAGACCCATATATATGCCATATAAAAGAGACCTACTTTATATCTAGGGACACATAGAGACTGAAAGTGAGGGGATGGGAAAAGGTATTCCATGCAAATGGAAATCAAAAGAAAGCTGGAGTAGCAATACTCATATGAGACAAAATAGTCCTTAAAATACTATTATAAGAGACCAAGAAGGGCACTACATAATAATCAAGGGAGCAATTCAATCGTTATAATATTTACAATAATTGTAAATAAATATGCACACAACATAGGAGCACTGTAATATATAAGCCAAATTCTAACAGCTGTAAAAGGAGAAATTGAGTAACACAGTCATAGTGGGGGAATTTACACCCCACTTTCATCAATGGACAGGTAATCCAGACAAAAAAATTAATAAGGAAACATAGGCCTTAAATGACACATTAGGTTAGATGGACTTAATTGATAAATATAGAGCATTCTATCCTAAAGCAGCAGGATACACATCCTTCTCAAGTGTACATGGAATTTTCTCCAAGATAGATTACACACTAGGCCATAAAGCAAGCCTTGCTAAATTTAAGAAAATTGAAATCTTATCAAGTGTCTTTTCTGACCACAGAATTGTGAGATTAGAAATCAACTACAAGAAAAAAAATCTGTAAAAACACAAACACATGGAGCCTAAACAATATGTCATTAAACAACCAATGGATCACTGAAGAAATCAAAGAGAAAATTAAAAAAAAAACAAAAAACAAAAAACCTAGAGACAAATGAAAACACGATGAACCAAAACTTATGGAACGCAGCAAAAGTAGTTCTAAGAGGGAAGTATATAGCAATACAGTCTTACCTCAGGAAACAAGAAAAATCAAATAAACAACCTAACCTTACACCTAAAGCAACTAGAGAAAGAAGAACAAACAAAACCCAAACTTAGTGAAAGGAAAGAAATCATAAATATCAGAGCAGAAATAAATGAAATAAAGATGAAGAAAACAATAAAAAAGATCAATGAAACTAAAAACTGTTTCTTTTGAAAAGATAAACGAAAGTGATAAACTTTTAGCCAGACTCAACAAGGAAAAGAGGAAGAAGACTCAAATAAATAAAATTAGAAATAAAAAAGAAGTTACAAATCAAAAGAAAAATGAGCAAGAGTCTAGAACAGAGAGTTCAAAAAGGAAGATACATAAAAAATAAATATACATATGAAAATGTGCTCAAAGTCAACATTTGAGTTATAGGGGACCCAGATAAAGAAGGGAAAAAGAAAGAGACTGAGAAAATATTATAGTTGAAAACTTCCCTAACATAGTTAAGGAAATAGTCAATCAAGTCCAGGAAGAACACAGAGTCCCAAACAGGATAAACCCAAGGAGAAACATGCCAAGACATATATTAATCAAACTATCAAAAATTAAATTCAAAGAAAAAATATTAAAAGCAGCAAGGGAAAACTACAAATAACATAAAAGGGAATTCCCATGAGGTTAAAAGATGCTCTTTCAGCAGAAACTCTGCAAGCCAGAAGAGAGTGGCAGGGCATATTTAAAGTGATGAAAGGGAAAAACCTACAACCAAGATTACTCTATGCAGCAAGGATCTCATTAGAGGGAAAAATTTAAAACCTTACAGACCTTCAAAAGCTAAGATAATTCAACACCATCAAACCAGTTTTACAGAAATGCTACAGGAACTTCTCTAGGCAGGAAACACAAGAGAAGGAAAAGACCTACAGGAACAAACTCAAAACAATTAAGAAAATGCTAATAGGAACATACATATAGATAATTACCTTAAATGTAAAAGGATTAAATGCTCCACCCAAAAAGCATAGACTAGCTGAATGGATACAAAAACAAGACCCATATATGTGCTGTCTACAAGAGATCCACTTCAGACCTAGAGACACATACAGACTGAAAGTGAGGGGATGGAAAAAGATATTGCATGCAAATGGAAATCAAAAGAAAGCAGGAGTAGCAATTCTCATAAAAGACAAAATAGACTTTAAAATAAAGACTATTACAAGAGACAAAGAAGGACACTGCATAATGATGAAGGGATCAATTCAAGAAGAAGACAGCAACTGTAAATATTTATGCACCCAACATAGGAGCACCTCAACACATAAGGCAAATGGTAACAGCCATAAAAGGGGAAATCAATAGTAACACAATAATAGTAGGGGACTTTAACACCCCATGCTCACCGATGGACAGATTATCCAAAATGAAAATAAATAAGGAAACACAACCTGTAAATGACACATTGAACAAGATGGAGTTAATTGATATTTATAGGACATTCCATCCTAAAACAACAGAATACATTTTCTTCTCAAGTGCTCATGGAACAATATCCAGGATAGATCATGTCTTGGATAACAAATCAAGCCTTGGTTAATTTAAGAAAATTGAAATCTTATCAGGTATCTGTTCCAACAACAATGATATGAGACTAGATAACAATTACAGGAAAAATATACTGTAAACAGTAAAAACACATGGAGGCTAAACAATATGCTACAAATAACCAAGAGATCACTGAAGAAATCAAAAAATATGAAGAAACAAATGACAATGAAAACAGTACAGCCGAAACCCTATGATATGCAGCAAAAGCAGGTCTAAGAGGGAAGTTTATAGAAATAAAATCCCACCTCAAGAAACAAGAAAAATCTCAAACAAACAACTTGACCTTACACCTAACACAATTAGAGAAAGAAGAAGAAAAACAACAAAAATCCCACATTTATCAGAAGGCAAGAAATCATAAAGATCAGAGCAAAATAAATGAAATAGAAACAAAAGAAACAATAGCAAAGATAAATAAACTAAAAGCTGGTTCTTTGAGAAGATAAACAAAATTGATAAACGATTATCCAGACTCATCACAAAAAAAGGGAGAAGACTCAAATCAACAGAATTTGAAATGAAATAGGAGATGTAACAAATGACACTGCAGAAATACAAAGGATTATGAGAGATTACTACAAGCAACTATATGCCAATAATATGGACAACCTGGAAGAAAGAGACAAATTCTTAGAAAAGTACAACCTTCTGAGACTGAGGCAAGAAGAAATAGAAAATAGAAATAGGCCAATCACAAGCATTGAAATTGAAACTACGATTAAAAATTTTCCAACAACAAAAGCCCACTACCAGATGGCTTTGCAGGGAAATTATATCAAAACTTTTAGAGAAGAGTTAACACCTATCCTTCTCAAACTCTTCCAAAATATAGCAGAGGGAGAAACACTCCCAAACTCATTCTACAAGGCCACCATTCCCTGATACCAAAACCAGACAAAGATGTCACAAAAAAAGAAAACTACAGGCCAATATCACTGATGAACGTAGAAGAATATTTCCTCACCAAAATAATAGCAAACAGAATCCAACAGCACATTAAAAGGATCATACACCATGATCAATGGGGTTTTATATTAGGAATGCAAGGATTCTTCAATATATGCAAATCAATCAATGTGATATACCATATTAACAAATTGAACAATAAAAACCATATGAAATCTCAGTAGATGCAGAGAGATTTCGACAAATACAATACCAATTTATGATAAAAACTCTCTACAAAGTAGGAATAGTGGTGACCTATCTCAACATATTAAAGACCATATATGACAAACTCACAGCCAACACCATTCTCAATGGTGAATAACTGAAACCATTTCCTCTAAGATCAGGAACAAAACAAGGTTGCCATTATTATTCAACACAGTTTTGGAAGTTCTAGCTACAGAAATCAGAGAAGAAAAAGAAGTAAAAGGAATACAAATCAGAAAAGAAGTTGTAAAACTGTCACTGTTTGCAAATGGCATAATACTATAAATAGAGAATCATAAGGATGCTACCAGAAAAGTAGTAAACCTAATCAATGAATTTGGTACAGTAGAAATATACAAAATTAATGCACAGATATCTCTTGCATTCCTATCCACTGATGATGATAAATCTGAAAAAGAGATTAAGGAAACACTCCCATTTACCATGGCAACAAAAAGAATAAGATACCTAGGAATAAACCTACCTAAGGAGACAAAAGACCTGTATGCAGAAAATTATGACATTGATGAAAGAAATTAAAGGTGATGCAAACAGATGGAGAGATATACCATGTTCTTGGATTGGAAGAAACAATCTTGTGAAAATGACTATACTACTCAAAGCAATCTACAGATTCAATGCAATCACTATCAAAATACCAATGGCATTTTTCAGAGGAATAGAACAAAAAATTTTACAATTTTTAGAGAAATACAAGAGACACCAAATAGCATAAGCAATCTTGAGAAAGAAAAATGGAGCTGGAGGAATCAGACTCCCTGACTTCAGTTTATACTACAAAGCTACAGTAATCTAGACAGTATGGTCCTTGCACAAAAATAGAACTATAGATCAATGGAACAGGATAAAAAGCCCAGACATAAACCCACTCACATATGGTCACCTTATCTTTGATAAAGGAGGCAAGAGTATACAATGGAGAAAAGACAGCCTCTTCATTATCTGGTGTTGGGAAAACTGGACAGCTACATGTAAAAGGATGAGGTTAGAACACTCCCTAACACCACATATATAAATAAACGCAAAACGGATTAAAGACCTAAATGTAAGGCCAGACACTATCAAACTCTTAGAGGAAAACATAGGCAGAACACTCTATGACATAAATCACAGGAATATCCTTTTTGACCCACCTCCTAGAGAAATAGAAATAAAAACAAAAATAAACAAATGGGACTTAATGAAACTTAAAAGCTATTGCACAGCAAAGGATACCATAAACAAGACCAAAAGACAACCCTCAGAATGGGAGAAAATATTTACAAAAGAAGCAACTGACAAAGAATTAATCTCGAAAATACGAAAACAGCTCATGAAGCTCAATGTCCAAAAAATAAACAACCCAATCCAAAAATGGGCAGAAGATCTAAATAGATATTTCTCCAAAGTACATATACAGTTTGCCAACAAACACATGAAAGGATGCTCAACATCATTAATCATCAGGGAAATGCAAATCAAAACTACAATGAGGTATCACCTCAAACTGGTCAGAATGGCCACCATCAAAAAATCTATAAACAGGGCTTCCCTGGTGGCACAGTGGTTGAGAGTCCGCCTGCCAATGCAGGGGACACTGGTTCGTGACCCGGTCCAGGAAAATCCCACATGCTGTGGAGCGGCTAGGCCCATGAGCCATGGCTGCTGAGCCTGCACATCCGGAGCCTGTGCTCCACAACAGGAGAGGCCACAACAGTGAGAGGCCCACGTACCACAAGAAAAAAAAAATCTACAAACAATAAATGCTGGAGAGGGTGTGGAGAAAAGGGAACACTCTTGCACTGTTGGTGGGAATGTAAATTGAAACAACCACTATGGAGAATAATATGGAGGTTCCTTAAAAAACTAAAAATAGAACTACTGTATGACCCAGCAATCCCACTACTGGTCATATACCTTGAGAAAACCATAATTCAAAAGGAGTCATGTACCACAGTGTTCATTGAAGCACTATTTACAATAGCCAGGTCATAGAAGCAACCTAATTGTCCATTAACAGATGAATGGATAAAGAAGATGTGGCTCATATATACAATGGGATATTACTCAGCCATAAAAAGAAACAAAATTGAGTTATTTGTAGTGAGGTGGATGGACATAGAGTCTGTCATACAGAGTGAAGTAAGTCAGAAAGAGGAAAACAAATACTGGATGTTAACACATATATATGGAATCTAAAAAAAAAAAAAAAAGGTTCTTACAAACCTAAGAGCAGGACAGGAATAAAGACACAGACATAGAGAATGGACTTAAGGACACGGGGAGGGGGAGTGGTTAGCTGGGACAATGTGAAAGAGTAGCATTGACATATATAGACTACCAAATGTAAAGTGGATAGCTTGTGTGAAGCAGCTGCATCGCACAGGGAAATCACTCAGTGCATTGTGACCACCTAGAGGTGTGGGATAGGTAGGGTGGGAGGGAGGCTCAAGAGGGAGGAGATATGGAGATATATGTATATGTATAGCTGATTCAGTTTGTTATGCAGCAAAAACTAACAGAACATTGTAATACAATTTTACTCCAATAAAGATGTAAAAAAAAAAAAAAAAAAAAAGAAAGAAATGAATATAAAAGAAGACAAGTCCAGGCTGAAGGAAAGGAAAGGAGAGCTCAGTTGGTGGAGGGTATACCTAGTCTGAGATTCCAGAAGCAACTGGAGTAAATGTGCGAATGTGGACGCCCTCTTTTGCTAACTCACCTACCCAGAGAGGAGGTGTTTCTTCAGGGAAAACCGAGGCTGGATTTCCCCCAAAGTAAGATGCCCAAGACTCATGCCAGAAGCACAAACCCAGAGGCTCCTTGCAGAGAGCTGACTTGCAGGCCCCAGATTTGCTGGTTTCTGCTTCAGGCAGAGCAGCCAAATCCCCTGGGGGCTGCAGTGGGATGTCCCCTCAATTCTATCCTCTAGGTCAGGAGAGGCCATACTTGATTCACAGCCACTGGCTGGATGTGAGCTCAGAAGTGGGATCTCCCTATTCACCATTTAGATCCCCATTCTACCTATTTCCACATCTGCCTTTTAATTAAATCTAAAAGAACTGTACAGTGTTTGACCACATTGAATGGATGTGACCCCCAAGCATGGCAGAAGAAAGTGGTGTGGTTTAGTAGACTCTGGATTCCCACAGATTGGAATTGTCATTCTGTGACACCATATTCTCTCCATGCCTCGGGTTCTTCCTATTTAAAAAGTAGAAAGTTGACACCTAAAATTCAGGTTTGTGGCAGGAATTTTATATATGTATATATACATATAATAGTTCCAGACACATGCAGATGTGCAAATGTATCTAAACACATAAAAAGACATCTAATGTAGCTACTTTTTAATTAAATAAATGCAAAACATTAAAATAAATAATCTCTAACCTAATTTTAATCCTTCTATTTTGGGCACCATATAAATAATATATGTGTATAAGATGGACAGAGTGCTAATCTATATAGTGTCAAATAACTATTACATGTAATCTTGCTTTAGATTGGTCCATATCTTTTAAAAACTCCTTTCCTATGTAATAATGTACATTTTCAAACTTGTCTTTACATCAGAAAATTACTTAGGGTGTTTGTAACACAAATCAAATACAAAATGCTTTCAAATAAAAACATTTGAAGTCAAATAAAGAAAAAAAACAAAGTAAATTTTTGGCAGAGTTTTATTTAATAGCTTAATTTCAGCTTATGAGGTTTTCTTGATATTTTCCATGAGCAATTAAATGTCTGGGCTTTAAGTGCACCTGAATACCTCAAGATTGGAAAATCATATGGCTGAATCATTTTTGCATTCAGTTGGTCAGTATACATTGCTTGGAGTTCTCCTCCCAGAGTATTAGCATTTTCCTAGATTATAAAATTTTATGATCTTTTACCTAGTATTTTATTCTTTTTTTTTTCTTGCCTTTTTATTGTGGTATTCAATTTTAATTAGATAATGAATTATATAAGGATTAAATATTTTATTATGTATGTTTTACTTGTAATTTTAGTCTTAGTTATATAATTTATAGTAGCTACAAGAGAGCAGGTAAATTTACATATTAAAGAGTAATTAATAAAAAATAAATTCCTATTTTTGGTTGAGTTTTTATAACTGATGTTAACTATATAAGTAATCATGTGTATTTAATGGGAAGCAGAGTTGTTTTAACATAAATGGATTTTAGTTTGGTTTCTCAGAAATGCATGTATATATATATATATATATATATATATATATATATATATATATATATATATATAAAATTTTCCTTTATTCCAAAATGAATTTTGAGTTTAAAGAATTTGTCCTGTGTGGAGTTTTGTCAAGAAATAATTACCCTCATGAAGATAACTTGTCTTTATGTGCTTGAAATATCTAATTCAAAAACATTCTTAGCTATTTAATTTAAACAAATAAATGTGATAAACATACATATGGTGAATATAAAGTTCTCTCAAATATTCTTGTACACAAATTTAATAATATTCTCATAGCTTTGAGCTCAAAAATACAAATCTAGAGTAATTGTACAGCTTTAATTTGCATTTATTTAGCAAATAGACTAAGTGTACACTATTTCTAAACTTAAGACCAAAATAAATACATAAATATTAATTCTATATACATATTTTTTATTTGAAATTTACCCCAGGGTTAGAAACTTGGAAACAAACAGAAAAGCAATTTTATTGTTCCATGTGGTTTGGGGTTCTTATTCCATTTCACTGAGGTAGCATATTGATTAGAGGTATCTAACTGGAATGCAGGACTTTATTCTTAGTAATGACCCAGATGGGACTCAGTGAGGTTTTTTATATAATTTTTTTTAGCAGGAAGCTTATACTTTACAAAGATGTCAGGCTCATGGTTGGGGTTCTAAAGATTAAACTTAATTATTCCTTCAGATTTGGATTTGCAAAACCACCTCCCCATGTTGTTACTATTTTTCCTTAATTACATTGTTTAATTTTGCAACAATTAATTAAATTATTGTACTTTTTTTCTTTATGTGTCTAAAAATATTGTTAAAGCAAAAGTTATTCATAACACTTGCTAAAGAATGATAAGGCAGAATTTATTCAGGGAGACTACTGTGATACTATAATGGAGTTTTGCAATAGAGGAGAAAGAGTGGGCTCAACTCTGAGTTAAACAAAGAAAAGTAAGAATTTTATAGTCAAGGAGCAGGGTGGGAGGGTCAGTGGAGGGAAAGTTATTAAGAGTGAAAATAAGGGGTAGAGGGAGGATTCTGGCTAAACTGACCTGACAAAATTCTTGCTTAAGGTAGGCTAGGGTGGTCAGACATCACCTGAAAAATATTGTTATATGAGGAACCCAATCAGATATTGAGGGTGACCAGATATTGGGAGTGGGAAATTCTGACTAAACTGAATTAGTAGAATTGTTGCTAAAATTGAGCAATGAAGATACAAGTACAGAAACCCAAAAATCAAGGCCTAGATGCTAAGATAGTTCAGAGAAGCCTGACTAGAATTTGCTCAAGTAGATAATCTGTCAAAATTTTAAATAGAACACACTTTTCTTTAATATATAACCTAAAGCCAAGTTAAAGTATCTGTTCAAATATTATTTGAATATTTTTTTAAAGTTTTTCTTTAAAGAATCATTTAAAGAATTTATTGGCTGGCTTTCACACTATTGAATCTCATTTCTATGGTTAGAAGTGGTTAACTAATTCAAAGAAGTGGGGCAGAGTGAAATTTACACTGAATAATAATGCTCCTCTCAAACAAAGTGCATGAAAATTAATTAGATAATAGAAGTTAGGTTGTCTTAACCTTCTTGCCCTGCCATACCCTTATATCATATTCCTTGTACCCATCTCTTTTCTGGACTTTCAAACATTTTGCCTAAGGCTAGCATCAACATAATGTGGGTGAATTATTATTATTTCTGTTGTTTGTGGTGTGTGTGATCTCTTTCTGTTTTAATATTAAGAAATGATAGATGATGATTATAGATAGATAGATCAATAGATTTTAATATGATTATGAGCTGTATGGAAAGGTTAAAATTGATATGATGGGAGGAGTTGAGGAAGATGGTAGAAGAGTCAGACGTGGAGATAACCTTCCTCCCCACAGATACATCAGAAATACCTCTACATATGGAACAACTCCTAAAGAACACCCACTGAATGCTGGCAAAAGACCTGAGATCTGCCAAAAGGCAAGAAACTACCCACATACCTGGGTAGGGCAAAAGAAAAAAGAATAAACAGAGACAAAAGAATAGGGACAGGACTGGTACCAGTGGGAGGGAGCTGTGAAGGAGGAAAGGTTTCCACACATTAGGAAGCCCCTTAGTGGGCAGAGACTGTGGGTGACAGAGGGGGGAAGCTTCGGTGCCATGGAGGAGAGCACAGCAACAGGGGTGCAGAGGGCAAAGTGGAGAGATTATCTCACAGAGGATTGGTGCCAACCAGCACTCATCAACCCGAGAGGCTTGTCTGCTCACCCACTGGGGCGGGCGGGGGCTGGGAGCTGAGGCTTGGGCTTCAGTAGGGTTGCAGGGAGAGGACTGGGGTTGGCGGCAAGGACACAGACTGAAAGGATTACTGTGCCACTGCTAGCCAGGAAGGAGTCTGGGAAAACAGTCTGGAGCTGCCGAAGAGGGAAGATAATTTTTCCTCCCTCTTTGTTTCCTGGTGCATGAGAAGAGGGGATTAAGAGCACTGCTTAAAGGAGCTCCAAAGATGGGCACAAGCTGTGGCTAACAGCGCGGACACCAGAGATGGGAATGAGACACTAAGGCTGCTGCAGCCACCACCAAGAATCCTGTGTACAAGCACAGGTTACTATCCACACCTCCCCTTCTGGCAGCCTGTGCAGCCCGTCACTGACAGGGTCCCATGACCCAGGGACAACTTCCCCAGGAGAACGCATGTGTACCTCAGGCTGGTGCAACATCACACCAGCCTCTGCCGCCCCAAGCTCACCCTGCATCCATACCCCACCCTCCCCTCGGCCTGAATGATCCAGAGTCCCCAAATCAGCTACTCCTTTAACCCTGTATTGTGTGAGCAAAGAATAGATGCCAGCAGGCGTCCTACATGCAGAGGAGGGTCCAAATCCAAAGCTGAACTGGGGAGCTGTGTGAACAAAGAAGAGAAAGGGAAATCTCTCCCAGCAACCTCAGGAACAGCAGATTAAATATCCACAATCAACTTGATGTACCCTTAATCTATGGAATACCTGAATAGACAACGATTCATTCCAAATTGAGGAGATGGACTTTGAGAACAAGATATATTATTTTTCCCCTTTTCCTCTTTTTCTGAGTGTGTATGTATATGCTTCTGTGTGAGATTTTGGCTGTATAGCTTTGCTTTCACCATTTGTCCTGGGGTTCTGACCATCCTTTTTTTTTTTTTTTTTTTTTACTTAAAAAAACCTTTTTTTCTTAATACTTATTTTTTATTTTAATAACTTTATTTATTATATCTTATTTTATTTTATCCTCTTTCTTTTTTCTTTCTACATTTTCTCCCTTTTATTCTGAACCATGTGGATGAAAGTCTCTTGGTGCTCCAGCCAGGAGTCAGTACTGAGCCTCTGGGATGGGAGAGCCAACTTCCGGACACTGGTTCACAAGAGAACTCCCAGCTCCACGTAATATCAAATGGCGAAAATCTCCCAAAGATCTCCAACTCAACACCAACACACAGTTTCACTCAACGACCGGCAAGCTACAGTGCTGGATCCCTATGCCAAACAACCAGCAAGACAAGAACACTACTTCACCAATTAGCAGAGAGGCTGCCTAAAATCATAATAATGCCAAAGATATTCCAAAACACACCACCAGACGTGGCCCTGACCTCCAGAAAGGCAAGATTCAGCCTCATCCACCAGAACACGAGCACTAGTGCCCTCAACCAGTAAGCCTACAAAACCCACTGAACCAGCTTTAGCAACTGGGGACAGACACCAAAAACAACAGGAACTATGAACCTGCTGCCTGCAAAAAGGGGCCACCAAAGACAGTAAGTTAAGAAAAATGAGAAGACAGAAAAACACACAGCAGATGAAGGAGCAAGGTAAAAACCCACCAGACCTAACAAATGAAGAGGAAATAGGAAGTCTACCGGAAAAAGAATTCAGAATAATGATAGTAAAGATGAGCCAAAATTTTAGAAAGAGAATAGAGAAAATTCAAGAAACATTTAACAAGGACCTAGAAGAAAGAAAGAGGAAACAAACAATGATGAACAATACAATAAATGAAATTTAAAATATGCTAGAAGGGATTAAATAGCAGAATAATTGAGGCAGAAGAACGGATAAGTGACCTGGAATATAAAATAATGGAAATAACTACTGCACAGTAGAATAAAGAAAAAATAATGAAAAGAACTGAGGACAGTCTCAGAGACCTCTGGGACAACAACAAATGAACCAACATTCTAATTATAAGGGTCCAGAAGAAGAAGAGAAAATGAAAGGGACTGAGAAAATATTTGAAGAGATTAAACTTGAAAACTTCCCTAATATGGGAAAGGAAATAGTTAATCATGTCCAGGAAGCATAGAGAGTCCCATACAGGATAAATATAAGGAGAAACATGCCAAGACACATATTCATCAAACTATCAAAAATAAAATACAAAGAAAGCATATTAAAAGCAGCAAGAGAAAAACAATAACACACAAGGGAATCACTATAAGGTTAACAGCTGATCTTTCAGCAGAAACTCTGCAAGCCAGAAGGGAGCAGTAGGACATATTTAAAGTGATGAACGAGAAACACCTATGACCAAGATTACTCTACTCAGCAAGGATATCATTCAGATTTGATGGAGAAATTAAAACATTTACAGACAAGAAAAAGGTGAGAGAGTTCAGCCCCACCAAACCAGCTTTACAACAATTGCTAAAGGAACTTCTCTGGGCAAGAAAAACGAGAGAAGGAAAAGACCTACAATAACAAACCCAAAACAATTAGAAAATGAGAATAGGTACATACATATCAATAATTACCGTAAATGTAAATGGATTAAATGCTACCACCAAAAGACACAGACTGGCTGAATGGATACAAAAACAAGACCGAAATATATGCAAGAGACCCACTTCAGATCTAGGGACACAGATAGACTGAAAGGGAGGGGATGGAAAAAGATATTCCATACAAATGGAAATCAAACGAGAGCTGGAGTAGCAATTCTCATATAAGACAAAAGAGACTTTAAAATAAAATCTATTACAAGAGACAAAGAAGGACACTACATAATAATCAAGGGATCGATCCATGAAGAAGATTTAACAATTGTAAATATTTATGCACCTAACATAGGAGCAACTCAATACATAAGGCAAATACTAACAGCCATAAAAGGGGAAATCGACAGTAACACAATCTTAGTAGGGGACTTCAACACCCCACTTTCAACAATGGACAGATCATCCAAAATGAAAATAAATAAGGAAACACAAGCTTTAAATGATACATTACAGAAGATGGATTTAATTGATATGTATAGAACATTCCATTCAAAAACAACAGAATACACATTTTTCTCAAGTGTTCATGGAACAGTCTCCAGGATAAATCACATCTTGGGTCACAAATCTAGCCTTGGTAAATTTAAGAAAATTGAAATCATATCAAGTATCTTTTCCGATCACGATGCTATGAGGCTAGATACCAATTACAGGAAAAGATCTGTAAAAAATTCAAACACATGGAAGCTAAACAATACACTACTTAATATCGAAGTGATCACTGAAGAAATCAAAGAGGAAATCAAAAAATACTTAGGAACAAATGACAATGGAGACACGAAGACCCAAATCTTATGGGTTACAGCAAAAGCACTACTAAGAGTGAAGATTACAGCAGTACAATCCTACCTTTAGAAACAGGAAACATCTAGAATAAACAACCTAACTTTGCACCTAAAGCAATTAGAGAAAGAACAACAACAACAAAAATTTAGCAGAAGGAAAGAAATCATAAAGATCAGATCAGAAATAAATGAAAAATAAATTAAGGAAACAATAGCAAAGATCAATAAAACTAAAAGCTGGTTCTTTGAGAAGATAAACAAAATTGATAAACCATTAGCCAGACTCATGAAGAAAAAAAGGGAGAAGACTCAAATCAATAGAATTATAAATAAAAAAGGAGGAGTAACAACTGACACTGCAGAAGTACAAAAGATTATGAGAGATTACTACAAGCAACTGTATGCCAATAAAGTGGACAACCTAGAACAAATGGGTAAATTCTTAGAAATGCACAAGCTGCCGAGACTGAACCAGGAGGAAATAGAAAATATGAACAGACCAATCACAAGCACTAAAATTGAAACTGTGATTAAAAATCTTCCAACAAACAAAAGCCCAGCACCAGATGGCTTCACAGGCAAATTCTATAAAACATTTACAGAAGAGCTAACACCTATCTTTCTCAAATTCTTCCAAAAGATAGCAGAGGGAGGAACACTCCCAAACTCATTCTATGAGGCCACCATAACCCTGATACCAAAACCAGAGAAAGAGGGCTTCCCTGGTGGCGCAGTGGTTGAGAATCTGCCTGCCGATGCAGGAGACACGGGTTCGTGCCCTGGTCCGGGAAGATCCCACATGCCGCGGAGCAACTGAGCCCGTGAGCCATGGCCGCTGAGCCTGTGCGTCTGGAGCCTGTGCTCCGCAATGGGAGAGGCCACAACAGTGAGAGGCCCGCATACCGCAAAAAAAAAAAAAAAAAAAAAAAAAAAAAAAAAAAACAGAGAAAGACATCACAAAGAAAAACAACTACAGGCCAATATCACTGATGAACAGAGATGCAAAAATCCTCAACAAAATATTAGCAAACAGAATCCAACAGCACATTCAAAGGATCATACACCATGATCAAGTGGGGTTTATCCCAGGAATGCAAGGATTCTTCAATATATGCAAATCAATCAATGTAATACACCATATCAACAAACTGAAGAAGAAAAACCATATAATCATCTCAGTAGATGCAGAGAAAGCTTTTGACATAATTCAACACCGATTTATGATAAACACCCTGCAGAAAGTAAACATAGAGGGAACTTTCCTCAACAAAATAAAGGCCATATATGGTAAACCCACAGCCAGCATCGCTATGAATGGTGAAAAACGGAAACCATTTCCACTAAGATCAGGAACAAGACAAGGTTTCCCACTCTCACCACTCTTTTTCAACATAATTTTGGAAGTTCTAGCCACAGCAATCAGAGAAGAAAAAGAAATAAAAGGAATCCAAATCGTAAAAGAAGAAGTAAAGTTGTCACTGTTTGCAGATGACATGATATTATACATAGAGAATCCTAAGGATGCTACCAGAAAACTACTAGATATAATCAATGAATTTGGTAAAGTAACAGGATACAAAAGTAATGCACAGAAATCTCTGGTATTCTTATACACTAATGATGAAAATCTGAGAGAGAAATTAAGAAAACACTCCCATTTACCATTGCAACAAAAAGAATAAAATATGTAGGAATAAACCTACCTAAGCAGACAAAAGACCTGTATGCAGAAAATTATAAGAAACTGATGAAAGAAAATAAAGATGATACAAATAGATGGAGAGATATACCATGTTCTTGGATTGGAAGAATCAATATTGTGAAACTGACTCTACTACCCAAAGCAATCTACAGATTCAATGCAATCCTTATCAAACTACCACAAGGATTTTTTACAGAACTAAAACAAAAATTTTAACAATTTGTATGGAAACACAAAAGACCCCGAATGGCCAAAGCAATCTTGAGAACCAAAATTGGAGCTGGAAGAAACAGGCTCTCTGACTTCAGACTATACTACAAAGCTACCGTAATCAAGACAGTATTGTACTGGCACAGAAACAGAAATATAGATCAGTCGAACAGGATAGAAAGCCCAGAGATAAACCCATGCACATATGGTCACCTTATCTTTGATAAAGGAGGCAAGCATATACAGTGGAGAAATGACAGCCTCTTCCATAAGTGGTGCTGAGAAAACTGGAGAGGTACAAGTAAAAGTATGAAATTAGAACACTCCTTAACACCATACACAAAAATAAACTCAAAGTGGATTAAAGACATAAATATAAGGCCAGACACTATCAAACATTTAGAGAAAAACATAGGCAGAACACTCTATCACACAAATCACAGCCAATCCTTTTTCACCCACCTCCTAGAGAAATGGAAATAAAAACAAAAATAAACAAATGGGACCTAATGAAACTTAAAGGCTTTTGCACAGCAAAGTAAACCATAAACAAGACCAAAAGACAACCCTCAGAATGGGAGAAAATATTTGCAAATGAAGCAACTGACAAAGGATTAATCTCCAAAATTTACAAGCAGCTCATGCAGCTCAATATCAAAAAAACAAACAACCCAATCCAAAAATGGGCGGAAGACCTAAATAGACATTTCTCCAAAGAAGATATTCAGATTGGCAACAAACACATGAAAGAATGCTCAACATCATTAATCATTAGAGAAATGCAAATCAAAACTACAATGAGATATTATCTCACACCGGTCAGAATGGCCATCATCAAAAAATCTAGAAACAATAAATGCTGGAGAGGGTGTGGAGAAAAGGGAATCCTCTTGCACTGTTGGTGGACGTGTAAAGTGATACATCCACTATAGAGAACAGTAGGGAGGTTCCTTAAAAAACTACAAATAGAACTACCATACTACCCCACAATCCCACTATTGGGCATATACCCTGAGAAAAACATAATTCAAAAAGAGTCATGTACCAAAATATTCATTGCAGCTCTATTTACAATAGCTGGGACTTGGAAGCAACCTAAAAGTCCATCAACAGATGAATGGATAAAGAAGTTGTGGCACATATATCCAATGGATTATTACTCAGCCATAAAAAGAAGCGAAATTGAGTTATTTGTAGTGAGGTGTATGGACCTAGAGTCTGTCATACAGAGTGAAGTAAGTCAGAAAGATAAAAACAAATCCTGTATGCTAACACATATATATGGAATCTAAGAAAAAGAAAAAAAAAATAAAGGTCATGAAGTACCTAGGGTTAAGACGGGAATGGAGACACAGACCTAATGGAGCATGGACTTGAGGATATGGAGAGGGGGAAGGGTAAGCTGTGAGAAACTGAGAGAGTGGCATGGGCATATATACACTACTAAATGTAAAATAGATAGCTAGTGGGAAGCAGCCGCATAGCACAGGCAGATCTGCTCGGTGGTTTGTGACCACCTATTGGGGTGGAATAGGGAGGGTGTTTGGGAGAGAGTTGCAAGAGGGAAGAGTTATGGCAATATATCTATATGTATAACTGTTTCACTTTGTTATAAAGCAGAAACTAACACACCATTGTAAAGCAATTATACTCCAATAAAGATGTTAAAACAATTTTAATTTAAAAAAATTGATATGATGGATGTATCTTATCATCTGTGGGGGAAATTGTGATGTTGGAGATTAAATGCAGAGCTTAAGTTAATGCACACATTTAATATTTCTATTATTTGCTCATCTTTAAAATTTAGGGTATACATAGTCCTCACTAGTGTTGCAGGTATAATACTGCTTACATGTACATATATGAGTTTTTTTCTACCAAATAGAGTATAAGCATGTGTCAAAGTTTGTGTTAAATTTGCTACAAGGAAAGAAATTTCAAAACAGGTACATTCGAAGATTTTGTCTAGTAGGAAATTTGTATAGGGGAAAAAAAACAGTTAAAATAAAATTTTAAAATTAAAAAGCAAGCCAGTTCCAGAGCATTAGATTCTTTGTGAAACTGGTTAAAGTCATTGGGCTCCACCAGAGACTGATTTTCAAATCTGTAGAAGTCCCAGAAGGGGGTCTTAAGCTTATTAAAATTTACAAGCATTTTATCTGGAATATTAATTTCTTCCTAGAAGAAGCTAATCACATTAGAATCAAACCTCTGTCCCAGCTCAAGGTTGGGGCAATTGTCTTTCTGCATCTCTCCTTTTGAACAAGATAATAATTTCAGTTTTGCCTTAACAAATTAATGATTTATTTCCTTGTGTTTCATGCTAATATCATTAATTAATAACTTAATCATGTTTTAAATTTCTTGCATATTATCGAAACTTGAACATTGACTTAATTTATACAATGTATTTATATTCACAGTTGCCAGCAATATTACGTACTTAATGATTTTATTTCTTTAAATCAGTTTCCTATGTTAGGGAAGAATTTTCAATCAAATCTCTCTAGTGATACCTACTGCATGTTTTTTATGGTCTGTGCCTTTTCATTGTGATGTTTTTTTATATTTGGCTATTTTATTTACATAGGGTTAATACAACCACATAAATCTTCTTGTTTACAGTCAACGAACTTAGGCACTTACATAACTTTTGAAAGACTACTATGGTCTACGTCAAAGATTAAATATGTTCTAGATATTTTATTTAAAAGATCCAGGGTGACATGCTCAGTTTATTTCTATATTGCAAGATATGCTCATTTAGTTATTTATATATTCTGTCACTATCATTTCCTCTGCTTGAAGCCATGAACAAAACATGGCTCTTTTCTGAGTTTCAAATGAAATATCCATAAATATCTTCCTCCAAATTCTTTAGTGTCTGATAATGTTCTCAGCCTTCCAGGAAGTGACATACATTTTTACCTGTAAGACTGAGATTATAATTTACAGGGAAACTACTAGATAAATTTCATGAAAAGTATTTATAGTGCAGTTTCCACATATTAAGTACAGTTATAATTTAATAAAATATATCAGTAAGTGTATCCTCTGCCAAAGCCAAAGTAACAAATTTGGTTTCTCTTATTATATCCAGGTAGAAAAAAAAATGTTTCTTATTCAGCCTATGAAGTTAACTGCAATGATATAAAAAAAAAAAAATAAAGGGATCAATAAAGGCAATTTGTATAATATCTAACTGGTAACCTGAGTAGTTTTATGCTAAAGTGCATTCTCTCTCTCTCTCTCAATATATATATATATATATATATATATATATATATATATGTACATACATACACATATGTGTGTGTGTGTATACCCAAGTTGTGTGTGGCAACAATTCTACTAAGCCTAAACCATGTAAAAACCAAATCAAAACAAAAAACTACTCTTAGTTTCAATTAATAGAGACATTATGTTTAAATCCCCATGAGGAGTCATTAGCTTGTAGTTTTTTCTCCCTGTTATTGTTTCCTAGAGAATGTTTCCCTTTAATGATAGAAATATTGTGTTGCTGAATTCTGATAGTCTGTCCAAGTGGAAAAGTGTTTTGAAGAATTTGAGAGACCATCACGAACAATATAATAATCAATGAAGTTTTGACTGAAGAAAAACCACACAATCTAAAAGTTGCAAGTTATATTTTATTTGGAGATCTTACTGAGGGCTATAGCCTGGTGTTACCAAAGGAAATTTCATCTGCCTGATGTACAGTGAGACCAAACAAACTGAAACGTCAGGGTTTGGAGCAGAGAAATGTTTATTTCAGGGCCAAGCAAAGAGAACGGGTGGTTTTTACTCAAACCTCCCCAAACTACCTGATGGTTTTGGGGGAGTTTTTATAGGCAAAATTTGGGGTGAGGGCTGCAGGGTGTGTGACTTTCTTCTGATTGGTTGGTGGTGAGATAACCAATCTTCCAGGGATCTTGGGCTTAGCCTAAGGTTACTGTCCTTCTTCTGGTTGGGGACCTTAGTTCCTACAGAAGAACTCAGAAATATTGTTACGTATATTCCTTAAGGAGGAACCAGGATCCTGCTTTAATCCCTGCACTATAGTTTCTTGATTGTTCCTCCTTGGTTTCTGCATTCCCTTACTTCCCTGATTAGCAACTGTTTGAATCTGCTCTTTAGAACTCTGGGAAGTCTAGGAGGCTGAAGCCTTTATCTTGCAAGTAGGAAATGGGGGACATGGAAAGGCTTTTGTGCCCAGGAGGGCCCCACAGAGTCCTGCTTGATTATGCCAGGAGACAGACTCTCAGATATTTCTGAGGAACTGTTCTGAAGAGGTAAGGGAGGAGACAGAATATATAGGAATTTTTGCTGAAAATAAAAAGTAGTGGAACATCAAAAGATTACTGCTAATCACAAAAACAGACATCTTAACAATTTTAGTGCTTTTCTATGTATAGGAAGATGAAGAGTCAGGTGTCATTGAAATTTTTCCTTAGATATACATCTTAACTCTCTAGGGCCTCTATCCTGAATTCCCCTCAGAGTGCATGGTGGTGGGGTGGGGGTGGGCAGCTGTAGTGGCTGATGGCTTAATAGTAGGCAACATTTGTTGTTTTCTGGAATGGCCGGCAGCAGTTTTGTCCTCAGAATTTTTTAAAAGTCAGTTTTAGGTAAATAAGGTCTTTAAACATGATTATAAAATATTTTTGTTTTCCAACTGTCATTGTTAGGTAGTTAGTCAGACATTAGCAGCAAGGAGGTGACAGTGGTGAGAAAGACAAGAAGAAGCAATCAAGTCACACCCAACCATCTGGGGACTCTCTCCGGACCCCACCCAGAATGGGCGAACCTATGGTCGTGTGGTGGGCAGCTTATCCTGATAAAGAGAGACACAGTAACATGAGGGAACTTCCCAGGGCTGCGAATGCCCAGAGCAGACAGGCATATAACCTATAGTAAACCCAAACTCATTATACCATAATTATAATAAAATCTACAAGTGAAAAATTAATTTTCATGTGGTTTTGCCCCCACCCTCACCGAGTGGGCGTTTCTTAGTGATTCAAGGGTGAGAGCATGCACAGCAGTAAACTTGTTACATAGGTCGGGACTGTCAATCAAATAATGATCCCCTGTCACTCACCCCTGCCTTCCTGCAAAATCCTCCTTAAAAGCGCCCTTAAGCCTGTACAGGAATACTGCTTTCAACTTGCAGAAACAGCCTGCTCGCGCTCTCTCTCGCTCTCTCTCGCTCTCTCTCTCTCTCTCTCTCTCTCTCTCTCTCTCTCTCTCTCTTGCTTTGTGCTTAAGCTTAACGTGGTAGTTTGCTTACTATCGCGGACAGAGATTGCTGGTCTGTGTCTTCTGTTGACCTCCTCGGCTGAAGCTATTTTGTTACAACGCACGTCAACCTGGTGACAGCAGTTATAGTGTCAGAAAGGAAGAAATTTTCCTCTACCCTTCTAGATTCTTCTGGATGGTCTAAGAATTAAATTAACATGAGGCAGATTAACAGGAGAAAATCCACAAAAGTTTAATTATATATATATGTATATATATATGTGTATATATATATATATATATATATATATATATATATATATATATATACATCCGCAAGACCCAGGAAAACTGAATAACTCACCAACATGCCTGTAGCCATCACTTTAAACACCATCTTCAACTAAAGACAAAAGAGAATGTTGAAGGTAGTGGTTTGGGACTTCAAAGGGGAGAAAGGTAATTTACATGAAGATGGAAAAGCAAATGTTTGATAAACAAATGTTTGTTGGGCTAGGCAGAGACAATGGGATGCAAGTGAACTCTGATCTCTAGGCCCTGCCAAGTTTCCCCCACCACACCTAGTCCATATTCTTTGCAGATGTCTTTTCTGATACGTCTTTTCTGGGAACTGGCCCTGTATCTAAATTCTTTAGACAGCTAAGAAGGAGGTAAAAAAAAAAAAAAAGATTTCCTGAGTCTTCTGTTTCTTAAGCTTCTGTTTTTTTAAGCTGATATTTAATCAGCTTAAAGTAATACTCCTGTCAAAGAGACAATTTGAGATGGCAAATTTGGCTTCCCTACAATAGCTTATTAAATTCACAGTGAAAGAATAAGAAGGGAAAAAGGAAGCTTCATCATAAGCCTATTAAACAATGGAATATTTTCTTAAAAAACCAAAAAATATTTCAAATAAATACCATTATTGGATCTGCAATATACCTTTATAAAATTATCTATTTCCAAGATAAAATAGACCTGGAAATCCTAAATCTTAATTCCTCAAGAACAGATGCCTGCTCATGCTGGCAATATCTCTCTAAGGAAGTGTATAACCATGAGCATTCCCTCAAGTACTATAGCTGAGAAGCTAAGAATTCCTAATATAGTTCTTTACATTGAATCCCTGAAACTGTTCTTTGATCCTTCCAGAAGATCCAATCTCTAGTCTAACGTTTAAAATATAAACCTACAGAGAAAACATGTGGAAAACCTACTGTTGAAAGCAAGCCTGAATTTTTTGGCTAGTTAATACACTTACTAAAAGTACCAAATTGGAGAAGAGGAGAAGCCTCAAGATTGGTGTGATATATAAGTAGAATGGGACTACCTCTAATCATTTAATAAGAATTTAGTGATTACTCAAAAGGGATTATAGGATTTATATATTAAATATGTATCTATCAGTTGTATTTATTAACATTTTTGTTGCTCAGATAGTTACATCTTACATATTTCTTGCTCCAAACCTGAATCAGTTATTCTTTCAAACAGCTCTGGTTCATTCTGGCAAAGTTCAGGACACAGTACCAAAAAATATGGCATATTTTCTCATACTCTTTCAGCTTAACATTTTTAATATGCCAAGGTGCCATATTTTTGGGTTGTGAGTCCTGAACTCCATCAACTTGAAGTAATTATTTCACTGTGAGGTTTGCCATTAAATTTATATACACAGTATGTACATTTGCTGTGGTACATTTTTTATTTTTAGAAAATACATTTTTTGTTAATTTTACTTTGAATATGCATAACATTTATTTGTTTCCAAAGTCAATACTATGCAAAAGATATATATTCATAGAAATCTCTCATCTATTTTTCCCCTCCAATCTTTTCCTTCCAATATTCTATAGGAAAGCATTTTTATTTTTCATTTACTTTTCCAGTGGCTATATATTTTTTATGTTAAATTTATATTCTGCTACTTTATTAAATTATCTTCTTATAGTAGTTTTTTTAGTTTTTCTATTGTTTCTCTTGGATTTTCCAGATATATAGCCTTAATATATGCTAAGAGAGATATGTTTACATTTTCTTATATTTCCAGTTACTTTTTCTTGTCTAAAATTTTATTGACTAATAGATACAATTTAATATTAATAGTAGAGATTGTGACTATCCAAGTTTTATTATTAGGATTATCTCTAGTATTTCACAATTAAATAAGGTTCTGAATTTTGATGTGTGTCTTGTGTTTAAAGGAAATGGTTTGCAGCAGGCCAGGAATCCACTCTCTCCCTTTACTATGTGGAATTCCTCAGAAAATACAGAAGCAATTCATAAGAGGACCAGGATAAATGCTAATGACAGATTTCCTAGCAAACAGGCTATTGATATTTGCTAGTGGGAAAGTCCTTATTTAAGAAATTCATTTAGCAGAAGGTGCCTTCTCTGCCCCAGATTCCTTAGAGTAAAAAAGAAAGCTAGAATCCATTCTATGCAGTATCATAATATAAAACGGAGCTATTTCATGAGAGAAAGAGCTCCCTTCTGTGTAATTCATATAATTCCACACATTGATGCCGAAAATTTTGCTTCTGTGCACTGGTGCCAAATCAAATCTTGGAGAGAGTGTTTTGGGTGAAGTCAAAAAGAATAGCTTTATTGCTTTGCCAGGCAAAGGGGGACACAGTGGGTTCATGCCCCTTACGAAATATGTGTCCCAAATCAGGAGGTTTCTGTGAGGAGTTTTATAGCAATAGTTCAAGGGTGGGGTTGCTGATAAGTTTAAGGTGTGTGCAGGGTCTGCACTCCCTTAATCTGGCCTCAGGTGGTCTCCTAATCTTGATGAACTTTTCTGGTTCCTTTAATCTCAGATGAAGAATTCTAACACCCTTCATTTGTTGTGGTTTTCCAATTCTGTGAAGAGCTCCAAAATATTGTTATGTACATCCCTATAGGCGGACAGGACCTTGCCCCAAGGCTGCACAATTTTATCTTGACTGCTCCTCCCTTGTCTCCACATCCCCTCCTTTCCCTGATTAGCAACTGTTTGAACTTGCCCTCTGGAACTCAGGGAAGGTCATGGAGGCTGGATTCTGTTCCCTACAAACAAGGAATGGGGGACACAGAAAGGCTTCCATACCCAGGAACCCCACAGAGTCCTGCTTGTTTTCAACGTCACTTGGGGACCTCACATTTTAATCTGAGCTGGAGCATGTCCATGTAAAATGAGAAAGGACTAAGAGAACTGCATGATTAATCCTGGATTTTTTTTCTACTTCACTTTTGCATAACTAATACCTGTGATAATTTAATTATTAGTAAAACTAGATAGTGGGTATAATATTTAATCCTGATAAATTTAATTTGATAATCCAATCTTTTGTGTTATCTTGGATTGGTGTCATCAAGCAGAAGTGCCATTCAGACTTATATATCATAAAGACTAGAAAGGAGAAGATGGAAAAACATAATGAGAACTTGATGTCAAAATGTCTACCTACCCATCTTTGTTATGAAGTGACACTTTATGCAGCATAAATCTTATCAAAAAAAATTGGAGATAATAGATTTAGACCTGGGGGAAATGACTAAGTAATTAGACAGGGAGTGCCAGATGGAAGGAAAATTAAGCAAAATTCTATGCCCTGCCTCTTGTGGGTAGATCTAATATAAGCTAAATATATATAGTCTTTTAAAAAAGAGATAATAATGGTTGGATTAAAAATAGTAAGCTTTTTTTTTCCTGTCACTGGAAAGCCTTCTCATGTTTCTGTGTCTATCTGAAGAAACAGATGCTGTATTAACTCCATTAAAGTAACTCAGTTGAAACCAATGGTTACTTGAAAAACAAAAACAAAAACAAAAACAAAAACGCGTGGCTGGAGACTATTACAATTTGACTATGGAATCCTGGAGATGTTCTGTTGAGGTAGGGAGTTTACAGAGAAATACCAGTAAAAGGCTGCTGAATCAATTTTGGCTTGCATTTTAAAATTAATAACCAGTCAGGCATATTGCTAATTCTATATGCTGCTGAGTGGAAGGAATTGTTTAGCTTGAAGACAAATTCTCATGTAGTTGCAGTTTGTGAACAGATGCTGAAAATTACTTGCTGCAGTGGAGAGGTGAAGGTTAGTCAGACGTCCCCTAAGAAAAGTAATTATCCCTCCTGTTCTCAAATCCACATATTGAATACTCCTTAAAAACCCAGGAAGAATAATATAATGCAAATGATCCTAGACTAACTTGACTAAGACCAGAGAGACATACTTGAAAACATAATTTATGAAGATTTTAATGGATGCTGTGTTAATGGAGTTTCCTGTTCTTGGACATAGTATGTAAACTTACTTTTGGTCATCTTATGTAAACTTATTTTTGCAAGACCAAGAGAATATTCAGTAAGCAGTAACTTGCCTTCAGGTACAGTTAGCATTTGGGGCTTCATAATGGAAAAAATAGAGAGCAAGAAGGAAAGCAATTTTTAAAAATAGGGCTAGGAATTGATAAAGGGTGAAGTTGCTTGAAGAACAGGAAAGCAGATAAAAATAATGATGGAATTTCCTCAAAGAAGTTGATAGCATATAATCAAAATTCAAAAAGGGTGGGTAAATAGGTTCTACATTCCAATTTCATCATGGGGGAATGGGGTTGCCATACCACCAATAAGCAATTTTCTGGACACCAGTTGGGTGTCCTACAATTCAACTCAATTCTGACACTATCTACTCAGAGACAGCATCAGATTCCACAGGTTAAGGGTTCAGTCCTATAAGATTGCTCCCTCCCCCAACTGAATTCAGTTGTCAATCCAAACCCCAAGTTATCAACTGTGTTTCTGACTAACTGGCTATAGATTTGAGCTTCCAACATTCTCCTTGGATTCAATTAATTTGCTAGAGTGGCACACAGAAGTCAGATAAACATTTTACTTAGTAGATTATTGTTTATCAAAAAAAAGGATATGATTGAGGAAAAGTCAGATGGAAAAGATGCCTAGGGCAAGGTATGGGGAAAGGGCTCAGAGAGTGTATGCTCTCTACATGTGGGCTAGTATCCCTGAATCTCCACATGTTCACCAACTGAGAAGTTCTTTGAACACAGTCTTTTGGGGGGTTTATGGAGGCCTTATTACATAGGTATGATTTTTTTTTTTTTTTACTATTTTAAGACCTTTAATACAAAAGTTCATTTTGAGATATGTTACTTATCAATGGTCTTTGAATTTTCAGGTAACTTCAGTTATGCAAATGTTTACAGTCTCCTTAAACTATCCATTAAGCTTCATATAAAAATACCGGCAAAGGCTTTTTTTGGGGATAGGAATTCTAGAAATAACCACTCGTAGGTATGATTGATTTAATCATTGGCCATTGGTTGTCAATTCAATCTCCAGTTCCTCTCCCCTCCCTGCAGATGAAAGGGTGAAAGTTACAACCTTCTAATCACAAGACCTGTTCCCCTGGCAATCGGAAACCCCATCCCTAGGTGGCCCAAATGTCACCTCATAAACATAACAAAAGGCACTTTAATGGCTTTCATCACTTAGGGAATTCCAAGAGTTTAAAGCCCTAGTTTTGGGCTTCCCTGGTGGCGCAGTGGTTGAGAGTCCGCCTGCTGATGCAGCGGATACGGGTTCGTGCCCCGGTCTGGGAAGATACCACATGCCGTGGAGTGGCTGGGCCCGTGAGCCATGGCCGCTGAGCCTGCGGGTCCGGAGCCTGTGCTCCGCAACGGGAGAGGCCACAACAGTGAGAGGCCCGCGTACCGCAAAACAAAAACAAAAAAACCCTTGTTTTTTGGTGCCAGAAACTGGAAGACTAGCAAATATATATTTCTTATTATAAAGCACAATATCTTAGTAAGAGAAAAACTGCTGATTCCAGTCTCACCTCTTCAAGTGTCAGGACAAATTTGCTTTATTTATTATAGTTTAGACGGGTGTCATGACTTGGAAAAGAAAATACTTGTACAAGAGGCAGAACTTAGCACCTCAATAAAAACCACAGAATCTGAAAATTTTTGCCTCAAAAGCCCAAATCTTCTTTCCCAGCCCTCACTACGAAATCTTGGACCATATGAAACAGTTAACTTCAACTGACAGGAAGTGGTATGTAAATCTATCTAGGATTTCTAGCTTTACAAACAGTCCAAATCAATCCCAATGAGGCGGGCTTCCCTGGTGGCGCAGTGGTTGAGAATCCGCCTGCCGATGCAGGAGACACGGGTTCGTGCCCCGGTCCGGGAAGATCCCACATGCCGCGGAGCAACTAAGTCCGTGAGCCATGGCCGCTAGGCCTGCGCGTCCGGAGCCTGTGCTCCGCAAAGGGAGAGGCCACAACAGTGAGAGGCCCGCATACCGCAAAAAAAAAAAAAAAAAAAAAAAAAAAAAAAAAAAATCCCAATGAGGCATAGGGATGATGCTCTAAAAGGCATCAAGGGGCCCAGAGAGTATATGAATATGCCACAATGGAGGAGATCAAGATATGATAGAGATTAATAAATGAAATATGAGACCAGATGGGGACTATTTGATAGTAGTATTGCTTTTACCTGAAGACATAATTAGAACAAGCTTATTGCCTTTATTTTGTTTCAAAGTGAACACTTCTCCATTTTTGGTCATATTTTAATATTTTAACAACTTTATTGAGATATAATTAACATACCACAAAATTCATCAAAGTTTATTATTCAGTGTTTTTAGTATAGTCACAAAGTTGTGCAACTATGACCACAATCAATCTGAGACCATTTCCTCACCCACAGAAGAAACTCCATACCTTTTAGCAGTTGCCCTCATCCCCCATTACACCCCCCACATACACACCAATACTAAGCAAACATGAATCTACATTCTGCTTGTATAGATTTGCTTAATCTGAATATTTCATATAAATTGGATCATATAATAGGTGACCTTTTGTGACTGACTTTTCAATTAGCATATGTTTTAAAGATTTATCCATGATAGGACATATATCAGTATTTCATTTCTTTTTATTACAAAATACTATTCATTTTACACTTATACCATGTTTTGATTATCCTTTCATTATTTAATGGACATATGGTTTGTTTTCACTATTTGACTATCATGAATAATGCTTCTATGAACATTCATGTATAAGCTTTTGTCTAGACATATATTTTCAATTCTCTTGGGTATATAGGAGTGAAATTGCTGGATCATAGTGTGTATTAAGTTATATAACCTGGGTGGCGTAAACCAACAGAAATTTATTCTCTTATGGTTGTTCTGGAAGGTAGAGTCCAAAATGAAGTTATCAGCAAGACCATGCTTTCTCTGAGACTGAGTAAAATCCTTCCTTGCCTTGTCCTAGTTTTTGGTGGTGGCTGTTGATCCTTGGCATTTCTTGGTTTCTTGCTATATTACTTAAATCTTTACCTCTGTTGTCACATGGTGATCTCCCGGTGCATCTCTGTCTTCACATGACATTTAATCTTCTTATAAGGACAGTTATACTGCATTACATTATACATTAATAATCTCATCTTAACTTGATTATATATGCAAAAAACCTTTATCCAAATAACATCATTTTAACAAATACTGGGAATGATGATTTCTACATATCTTTAGATGGGATACCATTCTACCCACAACATACGGTAACTCAATTTAACATCCTGAAAAACTGTAAAACTGTTTTTCTAAGTGGCTGTGATGCTGAAACTTGACCTCTGTACATCAGTGTCTAACTGAATCTTAGAGACAGAGTTTTGGTTGAAGTAGAAAAGAATAGCTTTAATGCTTTGCCAGGCAAAGGGGGACATAGCAGGCTCATGCCATCAAAACTGTGTCCCAACCCAGGGGGATTTGGTGAGGAGTTTTACAGCAATGGATCAAGGGTGCAGTTGCTGATAAGGATAAAGGTGTGTGCAGGACCTGCATTCTTTTAATCTGGCCTCAAGTAGTCTCCAGAGGAGCTTCTGTGGTTCTTGAGGTTGTGACTTTCTCTCTGGAATGAAGAACACTTAATCAAGTAGTTAGCATCTTCCGTTTGTTCAGGGTTTTAGTTCTGGAAAGATATTGTTATGTGTATCCATTGAGGTGGAACCATGATCCTGTCCCAAGGCTGCACTATTGTTTCTTAACTGCTCCTCCCTTGTCTTTGATTCCCCTCCTTTCCCTGGTTAGCAACTTTTCAAATCTGCCTTTTGGAACTCAGGGGAGGTCATGGAGGCTGAAACCATTTCCTACAAACGAGAAATGGGAGACACAGAAAGGTTTCCATGCCTAGGAGCCCCAAATGGTTCTCTTCGGTTTCAGCTGCACAATTTCACAATCCTACCAGCAATGTGTGAAGGTATGTACTAATTTTCTAAATATTTTCCAACACTTATTTTTGTCTGTCTTTTTCATTTCACCATCTTAGTGAAGGTGAAGAGACATGTCATTGTGGATTTGACTTTCGTTCCCCAAGAACTAATAATTTGGAACATTTTTTTATGTTTTGTGGTCAGTTGTATACCTTCTTAACAGAAATGTCTATTGAAATTATTTGCCCAGTTTTTAATTGCTTTGTCTTTCTATTGCTGAGCTGTATATATATTCTACATACATGTCCCTTATAAGTTATATAATTCACAAACATTTTCTGCCATTCTGTGGGTTGTTTTATCATTTTATTGATATTGTTTTTTGAAGTAGGAAAATTTTTAATTTGATGAAGTCCAGTTTATCTATTTTTTTCTTTTGTTACTTATGTTTTTGATGTCATATCTAAGAAATCATTGCCTAATGCAAGATCATAAAGATTTACTCCTATATTCTATTCTAAGCATTTTATATTTTAGTTTTCCTATATAGGTATATGACTGATTTGGGTTTACTTTTTAATATAAAGTGAAATGTGTCCAATTGTGTATGTGGATATCTAGTTATCACAACATCCTTTGTTAAAAAGACTATTCTTTCTCTATTGAATTATCTTGGCACCCTTGTCAAATACCAACTGATAATAAATGTGAAGATTTATTTCTGAACTCTCAATCTATTCCTTTTATCTATATGTCTATCTTCATATCAGTACTGTACTATCTTGATTACAGTAACTTACAGCAAGTTTAGAAATCTAAGAAAGTGAGTCGTACAACGTGGTTCTCATTTGCCAAGATTATTATGATATTTTGGACACTTGATTATCCATATAAGTTTCAGAATCAAATTTAAATTTCTGCAAAAAACCCCACAAAACCTGCTCTTATTTGGACAACAATTGCACTGAATCTGTAGATATTAGGGAGTGCTCCTAACTTAACAATATTAAGTTTTCTAACCCATGAACAAAGGAGACTATTTCATTAATTATGTCAACTTTAATTTCTTTTGATAATAGTAACTTGTTTTCAGACTATTAGTCTTGCCCTTTTTAAAAATTTTATTCCAAAGTATTTTATAATTTTTTGTATTATTATAAATGAATTGTGTTCTTAATTCCATTTTATAGTACTTTTTACTATTGTACAGAAATATAGCTGACTTTTGTATATTTATCTTATATTATGCAAACTTTCTAAATTCATCTACTAGTTCTAATAAACTTTATTTGTGTATTCCTTAGGATTTTTTATATTCAATCTAATCTTATCTATAAAAAGAGATAACTTTACTTGTTTCCTTCTAATCTTGAAATATTTATTTGTGTTTTTTCCCTTAATTGCCCTGGCCAGAACTTCCAGGATGCTGTTGAATACAAATGCTGACAGTAGACAATCCTTTCTTGTTCCTAATCTTAGGTGAAAGGTTTCAGTCTTTCACCATTAAATATTGTTAAGTGTGCATTTTCCATAGATGCCCTTTATCAGGATATGGAAGTGCCCTTCTATTCCTAGTTTTATAAAAGTTTTTACCATGAATATATGTTGTATTTTTTCAAATGCTTTTTTGGTATCTAAAAAATGATCATAGGGATTTGGGCCTTTATTCTATTAAAATGATATATTACAGTGTTTAAATTTCAAATGCCAAGAGTAGAGACAAGATAGCAGAGAAGGACATGAGCTCACCTCTTCTTATAGAAACACCAAAATCACAACTAGCTTCTGAAAAACCACCACCAAAAAAATAATGCTGGAACTTACAAAAAAAAAAAAAAAAAAAAAACCTACATCCAAAGACAAAGAAGAAGCCACGAGATGATAGGAGGGATGCAACAATGATAAAATCAAATCCCATATATGATGGGTGGGTGACCCACAAACTGGAAAATGATTATAGCACAGAACTTCTCCCACAGGAGTGAAAGTTCTGAACCATCATGACAGGTTCCCCAGCCTGGGGGTCTGGCAACAGGAAAAGAAGCCCCAAGAGAATCTGGCATTGAAGGCCAGTGGGGTTTGATTGCAAGAATTCCACAGGACTGGGAGAAATAGAAATTCCACTTCTGGAGGACACATACTAGGTCTTGTGTACACCAGGACTCAGGGACAAAAGTGGTGACCTCATAAGAGACTGGGCCAGACTAACCTGCTAATATTGGAGATTCTCCTGCAGAGGTGGGGGGGCAGCTGTGGTTCACTCCAGGGACAAGGACACTGGTGGCAATAGTCTGGGTTGTATTCATTGGCATGAGCCGTCTTGGAGGCCACCATTTTCATACCAAGACCTGGATCCACCCAACAGCCTGTAGGCGCCAGTGCTGGAATGCCTAAAACCAAACAATGAACAGGGTGGTAACTCAGCCCCAGACATCAAAAGACAGGCTGCTTAAAGTCTTCCTGAATAAACAGCTGTTTGAAAAACACACCACACTGACAAGGTCCTGGCCACAAGAGGGACAAGATACAGCTCCACTCACAAGTGGGCAGGTACCAGTCCATCCCACCAGGAAACCTGCACAAGACTCTAAGACAGACTCATCCACCAGGGAGCAGACAACAGAAGCAAGAAGAATTACAGCCATGCAGCTTGCAGAATGGAAACTGCAATCACATAAAGCAAAACAAAATGAGACAACAGAGGAATAAGTCCCAGATGAAGGTACAAGATAAAATCCCAGAAGAACAACTAAGTGAAGTGGATATAGCAATCTACCCCAAAAATAATTCAAAGTAATGATACTAAAGATGATCCAAGATCTTGGAAAAAGAATGGAGGCACAAATCAAGAAGTTAAAAGAAATGTTTAACAAAGACCTAGTAGAACTAAAGAACAAACAGAGATGAACAATACAATAACTAAGTGAAAAATAGACTAAAAGGAATAAGTAGCAGAATAACTGATGCAGAAGAATGAATAAGTGAGCTATCTGGAAGACAGAATGGTGGAAATCACAGCTACAGAACAGATTTTTTTTTTTTTTAAATGAAAAGAAATGAGGATAGTATAAGAGACATCTGGGACAACATTAAATGCACCAAAATTTGCATTATAGGGGTCCCAGAAGGAGAAGAGAGAGACAAAGGACCTGAGAAAATATTTGAAGAGATAATAGCTGAAAACCTCCCTAATATGGGAAAGGAAATGGTCACCCAAGTCCAGGAAAGGCAGTGAGTCCCAGGCAGGATAAACCCAAGGAGGAACACATCAAGACATATAGTAATCCAACTGACAAAAATTAAAGACAAAGAAAAATTATTAAAAGTAACAAGGGAACAGCAACAAATAATGTACAAAGGAATTTCCATAAGGTTATCAGCTGATTTATCAGCAACAATTCTGTGGGGCAGAAGGGAGTGGCATGAATTTAAAGTGCTAAAAGGGAAAAATCTACAATCAAGCATACTGTAACCAGCAAGGCTCTCATTCAGATTCAACAGAGAAATCAAAATCTTTACAGACAAGCAAAAGCTGAGAGAATTCAGCACCACCAGGCCAGCTTTGCCACAAATGCTAAATGAACTTCTGTAGGCAGAAAAGAAAAGGCCACAACTAGAAATAAGAAAATTAAGAATGGAAAGCTGTCTAGTAAAGGCAAATATACAGTAGAGGTAGGAAACCATCTGCACACAAATATATTGTCAAAACCATCAAGTGTGAGAAGAGTAGAGCACAAATGTAGGATATTGGAAATGCATTTGAAATTAAAAGACCAGCAACTTAAACCATCTTTTTAATATATAGACTGCTATTTCAAAACCTTATGGTAATAACAAACTGAAAATCTACAATAAATACACACAGAAAAAATAAAAAGGAATCCAAACACAAGACTAAAGTTAGTTGTCAAATTAAAAGAGAAGAGAAAAAATGAGGAAGAGAGGAAGAAACAACTACAAAAACACATCCAAAACAATTAACAAAATAGAAATAAGAAAATATATATCGATAATTATCTTAAAAATAAACAGGTTAAATGCTCCAACAAAAAGACATAGACTGGCTGAATGGATACAAAACCAAGACCAGTATATATGCTATCTACAAGAGACCCACCTCAGATCTAGGGATACATACAGACTGAAAGTGAAAGGATGGAAATACTATTTCATGCAAATGGAAATCAAAAGAAAGCTGGAGTAACAATACTCACATCAGACAAAATAGACTTTAAAATAAAGACTGTTACAAGAGACAAAGAAGGACACTACATAATGGTCAATCCAAGGAGAATGACACTACACAATAATCAAGGAATCAGTACATGAAGAAGATATAACAATTGTAAATATATAGGTACACAACATAGGAGCAACTCAATATATAAGGCAAATAATAACAGTCATAAAAGGAGAAATTGACAGTAACTTAATAAGAGTGGGGGACTGTAACATCCCACTTTTATCAATAAATTGATCATCCAGACAGAAAACCAATAAAGAAACACAGGCATTAAATGAAAAATTAGACCAGATAGACTATATAATTAATTTGTATTTATAGGGTATTCCATTTGAATGCAGCAGAATACAATTTTTTTCTCAATTGCACATGGAACATCCTCCAGTGTAGATCATATATTGGGCCACAAATCAAGCCTTGGTAAATTTAAGAAAATTGAAACCATATCAAACATCTTTTCCAGCCACTACACTATGAGATTAGAAATAAATTACAGGAAAAATACTGTAAAAACACAAACATGTGGAGGCTAAACAATTTATTACTAAACAATCAATGGATCACCAAAGAAATCAAAGATGAAATCAAAAATACTGATACAAATGACAATGAAAACACTACAATCCAAAACCTATGGGACACAGCAAAAGCAGTTCTAAGAGGGAAGTTTATAGCAATATAATCCTACCTCAGGAAACAAGAAAAATCTCAAATAAACAACCTAACCTTACAACTAAAGTAAATAGAGAAAGAAGAAAAAACAAATCCCAAAGTTAGTAGAAGGATAAAAAAATCATAATGATCAGAGCAGAAATAAATGAGAGATGAAGAAAACAATAAAAAAGATGAATGAAACTAAAAGCTGGTTCTTTGAAAAGATAAATAAAATTGACAAACCTTTAGCCAGACTCATCAAGAAAAAAGGGAGAGGGCTTAAATCAACAAAATTAGAAATGAAAAAGAAGTTATAACTGACAACACAAGAATACAAAGATCATGAGAGACTACTACATGCAACTATACATCAATGGAATGGACAACTGAGAAGAAATGGATGAATTCTTAGAAAGGTACAACCTTAAAAGTCAGAACCAGGAAGAAATAGAATATATGAGCAGACCAATCACAAGTACAGAAATTGAAACCATGATTTAAAAACTTCCAGCAAACAAAGGTCCAGGACCAAATGGCTTCACAGGCAAATTCTATCAAATATTTAGAGAAGAGAAAACACCTATATTTATGAAACTCTTCCAAAAATTTGCAGAGAAAGGAACATTCCCAAACTCATTCTAGGAGGCCACCATCACCCTGATACCAACAGCAGACAAGGAAACCACAAAAAAAATGAAATTACAGGCCAATATCACTGATGAACACAGCCACAAAAATCCTCAACAAAATACTAGCAAACCAAATCCAATAACACATTAAAAGGATCATAGACCAAAAAGTCGAAAACAAAAGCAACAAACAAACAAAAATAAACAAACATAAAGGATCATACACCATGATCAAGTGGGATTTATACCAGTGATGAAAGGATTCTTCAATATATGCAAATCAATCAATGTGATAGACCACATTAACAAACTGAAGAATAAAAACCATATATTCTTCTTAATAGATGCAGGAAAATCTTTTGACAAGATTCAACACCCATTTATAATAAATACTCTCCAGAAAGTGGGCACAGAGGGAAACTTCCTGAACATAAAAAGGTCCATATGTGACAAACCCATAGCAAACATCATTCTTAACGATGAAAAACTGAAAGCATTTCCTCTAAGATCAGGAAAAAGACAAGTGTGTCCACCCTCACCACTATTATTCAACATAGTTTTGGAAGTTCTAGCCATGGCAATCAGAGAAGAAAAAGAAAGAAAAGAAATACAAATTGGACAAAAATAAGTAAAACTTTCACTCTTTGCAGATGACATGATACTATACATACAAATCCTAAAGATGCTACCAGAAAACTACTAGAGCTAATCAATGAATTTGGCAAAGTTTCAGGATACAAAATTAATGCACAGAAATCACTTGCATTCCTATCCACTAACAATGAAAGATCAAAAAGAGAAGTTAAGGAAATAATACCATTTACCATTGTATCAAAAAGAATAAAATACCTAGGAATAAACCTATCTAAGCAGGCAAAAGACCAGTACACAGAAAACTATAAGATACTGATGAAAGAAACCAAAGATGACACAAACAGATGGAGAGATATACCATGTTCTTGGATTGGAAGAATCAATGTTTTCAAAATGACTATACTACCGAAAGTAATCTACAGATTTAATGCAATCCCTATCAAATTACCCATAGCATTTTTCACAGAATTATATCAAAACATTTTACAAGTTGTATGGAACATGAAAGATGCTGAATACCCAAAAAGAACGTGAAAAAGAAAAATGGAGCAGGAGGAAGAAGGCTCTCTGATTTCAGACTATACTATACAGATACAGTCCTCAAAACAGTATGGTACTGGCACAAAGACAGATTTTAGATTAGTGGGGCAGGATAGAAAGTCCATAAATAAACCCATGAATCCATGACAAAGGAGGCAAGAATATACAATGGATAAAAGACAGTCTCTTCAATAAGTAGTGTGGGGAAAACTGGACAGATACATGTAAAAGAGTGAAATTAGAACATTGTCTAACACCATACACAAAAATAAACTCAAAATGAATTAATGGCTTAAATTTATGACTAGATACTATAAAACTCTTTGAGGAAAACTCAGGCAGAACACTCTCTGACATAAATCACATTGGTATCATTTTTGGTCTGTCTCCTAGAGTAATAAAAATAAAAACAAAAAAAATAAACATGTGGGCCCTAATTAAACTTAAAAGTTTCTGCTCAGCAAAAGAAACCAAAAACAAAATGAAAAGACCACCCACAGAATGGGAGAAAATATTTGCAAACAATGCAACTTACAAGGCATTAATCTCCAAAATATAGAAACAGCTCGTGCAGCTCAATATCAGGAAAACATACAACCCCATCAAAAAATGGGCAGACTATCTAAATAGACATTTCTCCAAAGAAGACATACAGATTGTCAAGAGGCACATGAAAATACGCTCAACATCACTAATTACCAGAGGAATGCAAATCAAAACTACAATGAGATATCACCTCACACTGGTCAGAATGGCCTTCATCAACAAGCCTATAAACAATAAATGCTGAAGAGGGTGTGTAGAAAAGGGAACCCTTCTACACTGTTGGTGGGAATGTAAATTGGTACAGCCACTATGGGGAACAGTATGGAGATTCCTTAAGAAACTAAAAATAGAGCTACCATATGATCCAGCAATTCCACTCCAGGGCATATATCCAGAGAAAACTATGGTTCAAAATGGTACATGCACGCCAATATTCATAGCAGCACTATTTACATTAGCCAAGACATGGAAGCAACCTAAATTTCCATTGATGGATGAATGGATAAAGAAGATGTGGTATGTATATACAATGGAATATTACTCAGCCATAAAAAATAATGAAGCAATGCCTTTTGTAGCAACATGGATGGACCTAGAGATTGTCATACTGAGTGAAGTAAGTCAGACAGGGAAAGACAAATATCATATGATATCACTTATATGCAGCATCAAAAAAAAATGGTACAAAGGAACTTATTTTCAGACTCACAGGCTTAGAAAGAGAATTTATGTTTACCAGGTGGGAAGGTTTGGGGGGAGGTATATATTGGGAGTTTGGGACTGACATGAACACACTGCTGTATTTAAAATTGGTAACCAACAAAGACCTACTGTATCTCAGAGGGAACTCTACTCAATAATCTGTAATAACCTAAATTGGAAAAGAATTTGGAAAAAAATAGATACATGTATATGTATAAGTTAAAACTTTGCTGTATAACTGAAATTAATACAACATTGTTAATCAGCTATACTCCAATATAAATTTTTTTTAAAAATTAGATGCCAAATTAAACATGTATTCCAGAGATAAATCTCACTTGGTCATGGTGTATGTTTTTTGAGATATCTTTGGCACACCAAAAACTTCATGACTTTCAATTATACACTTAATTTGGTTTTTGCTATGTTGTATAACCATCACCATTATTTATTTTCAGAACATTTCCTTCAGCCCCAAAACAAAACTTATACCCACTAGCAGTTAGTACCAGTTCTCCTCCACCCCATTCCCTAACAATCACTAATCTACTTTCTGTTTCTATTTGTCTATTTGTGATATTTAATTTAAATGAAATTGTATAATATATGCCATTTATGTGTTGTTTCTTTCATTCAGCATATTATTTTGCAGTTCATCAGTGTTGTAGCATGTAGCAGTAATTCACTCTTTTTTATGGCTAATTAATATAACATTGTATAGATATACTATAGTTTTAATATTCATAAGCTAATGAATATTTTGATCCATTCTAATTTTTGTCTATTATGAATAATGCTGCTATTAACAGTTTTGTACAAGTTATTTTGAACATATGTTTTCAACTATCTTGGGTGTATATGTAGGAGTGGAGTTGCTGGGTCATAAGGTAATTAATTAACTCTTTGAAGTACTGCCAATCTGTTTTCCACAGTGACTGCACCATTTTACATTCTCATCAGCAATGCATGAACATTCAAATTTCTCCACATCTTCATGAATATGCACATGCCCTTTTAAAAATTGTTATAGCAATAATAATGGTTGTGAAGTAATATCTCTGATTTTGATTTGCATGTCCCTAAAGACTAATGATGTCAAGTATCTTTTTATTTGCTTATTAACCATTTATGTTTGCTTTGCTCAGTTAACTGGGTCACTTGTCATTTATTTGTTGAGTTGTAAGAATAATTTATACAGTATTGGTACCAGACCCTTATCAGATATATGATTCACCAACATTTTCTACTATTCTGTGGACTTTATTTTCACTTTCTTTCTAGTGTCATTTGATGCAGAAAAATTTTCAATTTTGATGAGATCCAATTTATCTTTTAATTGTTGTTGCTTATGATTTTGGTGTCATGTCTAAGAAAACTTTGCCTAATAAAAGGTCACACATATTTTCACCTATGTTTCCTTCTAAGAGTTTTATAGTTTTAGCTTACATTTACATCTTTGATACTTTTTGAGTTAATTTTAATCTATTGTATGGTTAGGGATAAAATTTCTTTCTTTTACATTCAATATCCTATTGTTCCAGCCACCATGTGTTGAAAAGGTTGGTTCCATTGGATGTACTATGCACCCTTGTCAAAAAGGAATTCAACATAAATGTATGGGTATATTTCTGGAGTATCAATTACATTCCTGGTGTATATGTGTATCCTTATACTAGTACCACATTGTCTAGATTACTGCAGTTTTGTAGCACATTTGGAAACTAGGAGGTTTTGAAACAGGAGGGAAGGGAGCAGGGCACAACCTTTAAAAAAATGACATACCATAGGACATGACAAAAACTGGTTAGAATCAACTAGGTTCAAGATTGTGGAAGATTCAACTTCCAGTGGACATTGAGACTCATTATACATTCATTTTAATACATTAACATGTCAAATGACATACCCACCAGCACCACGATAGCTCTGAAGCCAGTGTGAGGTGATATCTCATTGTAGTTTTGATTTGCATTTCTCTGGTAATTAGCGATGTTGAGCATATTTTCATGTGCCTCTTGACAATCTGTATGTTTTCTTTGGAGAAATGTCTATTTAGGTAGTCTGCCCATTTTTTGATTGGGTTGTATGCTTTCCTGATATTGAGCTGCATGAGTTGTTTGCATATTTTGGAGATTAATGCCTTGTAAATTGCATTGTTTGCAAATATTTTCTCCCATTCTATGGGTTGTCTTTTCATTTTATTTTTGGCTTCTTTTGCTGAGCAGAAACTTTTAAGTTTAATTAGGGCCCACATGTTTATTTTTTTTGTTTTTATTTTCATTACTCTAGGAGACAGACAAAAAATGATACTACATGCCATGCAGCAACTAAGCCCGGGCATCACAACTACTGAGTCTGCACCCTAGAGTCCATGCTCCACAATGAGAAGCCCGTGTACTGCAATAAAGTGTAGTCCCTGATCACCACAACTAGAGAAACCCACGTGCAGCAATGAAGACTCAGCGCAGCCAAAAAAAAAGGTATCCACATAAATTAAAATCGAAGTAGGTGTTTTATGAATGAAATGATATTATGATATTTATTATTTATTTGTTATTATAATCAAGGTTTTTGAAATTCAAAGGAAAAGACCAGGAAACAAATGCACTATATTTACACCACATCAATAAACTTGTGAAAAGTATGGAGAAATCAGACACCATTTAGGGGCTCTGGGAGATTAGCAATAAGTCAAATGGACTAGAAGATTGGGAGGATCAAGGGAGAATTTAGGGGGTTGGAAAAAAAATTAACTAGACCAAAAAGCTAAAAGCAGAGAAACAGTGATTACCACTGGGAGAACTTCCAAGTAATTTTATTTCCTATGCTTTAGAACTCTGAAGGAGCATGGATGCCATGCTCAATGATTGGATGCCATGATAATGCCTGCAGATAATAGAGGAGGATCTGGCCAAAATACCCCCAAACGACCAAAAAACTCAACCTATTTCTGAATACACACACACACGCACCCCCACACACACACTGCTAGAGGAATATCTTTATTAGCTTTCAATCTTTTGGATTTTATTTTCTCTGCTCTTTATATGTATCTTCCGTTAATAGTGACCTTAAGGTCCAGTTTAGTTTAGTTTGTTTAATTCACATAGATTACAATGTAAATTGCCATCGCATAGAGCTATGCAGTACAACCACATATGAAGCCCTGGAATCTCTCCAGATGTAGATTATTTTCAACATTTCATTGAAACTAAGCCATGTGTAAACCCCCTTATGGTGGGCCAAAACACTGGTAAGCACTTCCTGAGGAGAATAGAGAGGCAGTTGATACCAAGATTACCATAAAAGAAAGTCCCAGCATTGGTATTATACTTCATTGAAGGTTTAAAGTAGTGAGAAATATATATCTGTATCTGTATTTTCATCTTTATCTGTACCTGCATCTGTATCTATATATTTATCTTTACTTGTTATATTCTTAACATCAATATATTATCTACATTGACAACATGTGGGTTATCCAAAAATCAATTGAAATGTGTTTATAGTCATCTACTGAGGGTATGTATACAAATTGACATTGCAAAATTTTCCTTTCTCATATGTAATTGATATCCCTTTTCTCTCCTTCAGAATGTTTAGAAACTATGGAATGCAGAGTTTCTAATTAATAAATAATTTTTAGAATATTAATGAGGCAGATTTTTTTTTGTTTTTAAGATAGTCATAAATTAGAATAACTAAGTGTTGTAATGCATTTGGAGATTTCTATATATTTGTGGTTAGTTTAAATGTGGATCTGTTTGCAAACACAATGGCTATTTATAGAATAATTTATCATCAGGAAGATAGTGTTTATTTACATATAAAATTACAAATAAGATGTCTCTTTTTGTGCCAGTAGATGTTGATGTTTAAATGCAATTACTTTTCAAGTTAATATTTATTTTGATGAGAATAATTATGACAAGTTATCATTAGTGTCCTCAGATACTTTTTAAAAAGGAAAAATAGTGAACAAGATGAAAGTAGGGGATATCATATCTTAACACTCAATATATAAAGCTCTAAAACTGATGACTGAAGGAAACATGGAGTTTGGATAAATTTTATGCATATAAAATCAAGCACTGGTCCTTGACTATGCTGGGTCAGAAGATATCCTGAATTCCCCATCAACTTTGCATATTTCATCTTTTTGGAACCTGATGGAAATTAAAGAGATGCTTCAAAATGTTCTTAATTTCTACTTCCTGAGAAATGAACTGGTTGTAGAGGAAATTTTGTTGCATACTCTTAAAAGGAATGGATTCAGGGTAGTACAAGTTGACCTTTGAACAACGAAGGGGTTAGGGACACTGACCCTCTGCACAGTCAAAAATTCCCATATAACATTACAGTCCCCCTTCTGTACCCATGTTTCCTCATCCATGCATTCAACCAATTGTGGATTGTATAGTACTGTAGTACATATTTATTGAAAAAAATCCCAATATATAAGTGGACCTATGCAGTTCAAATGCATGTTGCTGAAGGGTCAATTGTAATTGTTCTGTGTATTTGTAGGAATTGTTTTGAAAGGAAGATAAAGTATATTTTACCCATAGAAAGTAATGAAATAAAAATACTAACCAAATATTTATAATCCTAAATGTGTATTTGTTTTATTCAGTATAATGAAGAAAAATTTCCCTTTTTGTCTGTTTTTCCTTACAGAAAGGTTTAAATAAGTATTTTAAATTTATAAGTAGAAATTACTTTATTAAAAATTTAAATGCAAATTTGTTAAATTGTACCTCAGTTCTCAGCGATATTTAATTTAACTAGCAAAAATTACATTCAGGTTTAGAGAAAAGTAAAAATAATGCAATGTGACATGATTTCATTTGCTGCAATGTCTTCTTGGGAATCTGGCTTTGCAAAGTGTCATGTTGAAAAAGTGTTGCATATAGTAAAGTGAACTTATTACCAAGCCAAGTGGATCACATACAGAAATATTTCACATTCCAGGAGTTGGTCTTTAACAGATGCTTTGCAAAATTGTTTGGACACATTTCAAAATTTATCAAAACACTGTAAGATTTTCACTAAATCTGAAGCTTGACATTTCATGATGCCAAGCTTTTGTCAATAAAATTAATTTAGTGAAAACATTAAAACTCTGTTTTGTTTATTATAGAGCAATGAAGATTAACAGATTTTTAATTAGCATTCAAAAGCTAAATTCAGTATTAGTTAAGGATTTCTTTTGGAAATAACAGTCTTTAGGCTTTTCAGGGAACATGAGGAAAACAGCACATTTAACTTTTTAAAGCTGAAGAAAAAAATTTCTTTTTTTTTTACATTTAATATGAGACTCTATCCTGCAGCAAATCTTATAAAGCAAATAAGTTAACAAGGCTTAGAATAAAGATTCTAAAGAGTCTTTTTGCTCCTATCAAGGCTCCCCAATATATCTACCTAATCATAGCTGCATTTTACACCATAGCATGCAATAATTGTGTTCAAGGATGAGAAGATTGCAATAATAAATGTGCAATAGGTATATTTTGTGCCTGATTTGGAAATGACTAAGGACTCATTATATGGCAAGCATTTATATCAGGGGGAAAGCTGAAGTGGTATAGAATCCTTTAAGTTATATTTTGTTGCCTCTGGGAGCTGTCACTTTACACATTTTTGCAGGTGATCTTATCTTCACAATGATTTGTTTTTTCCCCTGAGAATCTCAGTTTTCTAAAGTAAGTACAGCAAAGAACACAACCTCCATATCTACCATATTTTTAAGGCAGTACACACAGCCAAATTACTTGATTTTTACTTCATTGAGTCACCCTATCCACCCTGTTGAGAAGATGGTCATAAAAATTGAGCCGGCAAACAAAGCAGCAGGAAGAGTTGAATCAACATGAGGACTGACTAATCTGAGAATTGCCTAAATAGTTCCTAAATAAAGAAGCATTAATCACAGTGTTACAAATATTTGGAGTTCCATCAAATACTCTGATGAAATTGGATATAAATAATAACTTGATTATGTTACTGAAAATCAAAATGTGTCTTATGTTAAGAACCTGGGTAAAGTAAAATTGGAAAAACAACAAAAACAACAAAAAAACATGTGCACTTAGTTCAGGTTATGTAAATTATATATCTATTTGAGAAGTAGGAAAACCAGTCATTTTATTTGCTTATAATTCCATCCACTTTTATTGATAATTAGTATACATGCATTAGAATTGCTAACAACTGTGTGGAGTGAGAACCAGATGAGACAATTCTAACTTATCTGCTAGCCATTTACAATAAACTCTAATAGTATTCTGAAACTTTAGTGTGTTGATTGATTTTGAAAAAGAAAAAAAAAAATGAGTATGTGAAGCTTACATTGGGTCTTGCAGTGTAGAAGCCAAAAAAGATGTTACCTGCTTTGAAAAGTTAGCTATTATGCAGAAACAACTGTTAGGCTGAAAATGTAGTATTTTTGTCTCTAATAATTAATATTTCGGGGGAAATCATAAGTGTGATACTTTTAAATTTTTCTTACTTGGTTTTCAATGTCCTCCATTATCTTTCCTCACACTAAAGTAACTGCTACTATGTTTAAGCAGTTATTTGGATACTATATTTATTTATATTTACATGTATTTTCTCATCTCTCTGACCAATTATATTTCTCAAATACGGCAGTATATATACACCATTCTACATTGTCTTCTTATGATGTGAGGATGATGTCTTCCTTCAAGAGTGAGATCTATATTCCCTTTTCTCAAACCTGTGTGGGCCTGTGACTACAACAAAAACAAGAATATGTGACTTTTGAGATGAGGTCATAAAAAGCAATACAGGGGGCTTCCCTGGTGGCGCAGTGGTTGAGAATCCGCCTGCCGATGCAGGAGACACGGGTTCGTGCCCTGGTCCGGGAAGATCCCACATGCCGCGGAGCAACTAAGCCCGTGAGCCATGGCCGCCAGGCCTGTGCGTCCGGAGCCTGTGCTCCGCAACGGGAGAGGCCACAACAGTGAGAGGCCCGCACACCAAAACAACAACAACAACAAAAAAAAAAGCAATACAGTTTTTACCAGGGCTTTTTTTCAGGACTCCTTTGGAAACTTCAGCTGCCATATAAAATGCCTGGCTACTCTAAATCCACCATAGTGAAGAGACCATATGGAAGGACCCCAGAGATTTAAAAAAAATTCTAGAGGTGCCCCAGTTGTTTCATCCTCCAACTGTTTGTGTATTTCAGCCTAGGTGTCAAACAAGTAAGTGAGTAAGCCTTTGAGATGACCCCAGTCCTTGACTGCAAGCTTATGAGACACTTTCCAACCAAGCTGCCCCTAAATATCTGACCCACAGTAACTCTGGGGAATAATATATTGTTATATATCATATATGTTATATGTATAATATAAGCTACTAAATTTTAGGATGATTTGTTATGCAGTCATAGTAACTTGAGACTTCCCCAATAAGCCTATGGGGTTGGGTAGGAGCTGGTTTTCAGTTATAGATGAAACTGAGGCCTAAGGAGGATAAATTACTTGATCAAAGCCATACAACTAGTCCCTAGCAGAGATAGGGTCATAATCCAGATTTCTTTGACCCTACAACAAGTCCTGTTTCTGGTAAAGCACACTCCTCCTATTCATATTCCCCCAATTTCTCACTCATACCCTACACACATAACTATACTTTTATACACAGGGATAATATTTTAAAGTTTTAAAAATAGGTATTGCATGGTATATCAGTTATCTATTGCTGCATAAAAAGCTATTGCTGCATGATTCTAAAACTTAGTGACTAAATTCAGCAAAAAGCTATTTATATTTCTTATCATTTTTGTGAGTCAAGAATTCAGGAGTGGCTTGGCAGAGCAGTTCTGTCTTCAGGTCTCTCATAAATTTTCAGGCACATGTTGGCCAAAGCTGCAGTCAACCGAAGGCTTGTCTGGGGTTAAAGTGATCCACTTCCAAGATCACTTAATCACATGAGCTGATTTTGGCAGAAGACCTCAGTTTCTCTCCATATAGGGCTCACCACAATGTCACTTGTGTATCTTCAGGCATGTAGGCTGGTGAGGGGATTCAGGAAATGTTAACTCAAAATATGCTGCTTTGGTATATTGATTACTTTCAAATGAAATCCCTTGCAAAACAGCAAATGCAGGGAGATGTTCTGTCTGAATTCCCCTTATAGACAGATTCTCCAAAAAGAACTCAGATGTCATAAATCTGCTCCTTGGGATTTTTATGGGAAAATTGGCTCACTACAGGAGAGAAGATTAGAAATCAACACTGCACCCAGACAAACTTTATCACAAACTACCATACCTCCCATTTTTTATTCTAAGGTACTGTTAAATAACAAAATTCAACTGAATAAATTTCAAAGACCTTCTTGACTTTTTTCAGTGATTTACTAATCAGCCAGCATCCAACCTAGCAGACAGAAAGGCGCTCCAAAGAGCTGTATAAGACAAAATATTTTTATAGGCCAAAGTGAGCAGGAACAAGAAGGTTATACTGGGCATTTGCTGATAGGTTAAAGCAGGGTTACCTTCCTGATATCGAGCAGAGGGAAATCTTGAAACTGTGCCAGGTAACTTGTGCTGAGCAGGCAAGCACTGATTGCTTGACCAAAGCCCTCATTTTCTGGGAGAGCTAAGCATGGAAATTTAGTTAAGTTTTGGTTTGCTGACATGGGGCTTAACATGAGTGAATCTGTCTTGAACCCAACCTGGTTACTTTAACAGGCCCATTAATCTTTCTTAAAATCATTTGTTCTTACCTAAGTGGCCCACATTCCCCCTCACCTTCCCCTATTAAGACAGCATATAAGGTCTCAAATCTCATGAATTTTGGGGTATTCACTTTTTTTCCTGTGATACTTCCATGCACATAATACTAAAAATTTATAAATTTGTGTACTTTTTCTTCTGTAAGCTCTCTGTTGTCAGTTTATTTCATAGATTCAGCTATCAAACCTAAGAGAGTAAAGTCTTTTGTAAAAGAAAGAATCTTGTTTACCCTTCAGTTCTACAAGTATTAAGTCATTAGCCACTTCAGTCACTGACTGACAGTGCACCCTGAGAGGAATTCAGGATAAAAACCAGAACAAGGCTCTCTGTGCTTTGGAGAAACAGGCCCCTTAGATAGTTATATTTATATATCTCAGGAAGAATTTTAATGAACTCAGATTTTTGCATCTTCCCATACATAGAAAAATCACTGAAATCATTAACTGAGATATCTGTTCCTTGTGACTAGCAGTAACTTTTTACCAAGATGTATGCTTGACTGTGTGTATCCTCTTGCCACAAATCATACATATATACACTGGTTTCTCCTCTGCCTCCAAGGAGCAGTCCTCTCAGGGCTACTGAGAGGCTATTTCCTGGGCTATAATCCTCAGTAAGTTCCCTAAATAAAACTGAAACTAATAACTCTTACATTGTGCACTATTCTTTCAGTCTATACCTCCCCTACTCCCCCTAAGACCCCCAAGTCTCATTCCATTATAGCAAGTCAAGTCCAGGATGTGGTCATCTAAACATCAGCACTAAGGTGCCCTGAAATTATAGCTGAAAAGTACAGGGAAGGGCGTCTGGCTTACTATTGCAGAACACATTCTCTGATCCTTTCTGACTCTTCATCTTCTTTCTATTCTGACTTCATCCTTGTAAGGATTAGAGGTGTCCCCACAATTGTTTATTTATGCTGTGGAAAAATGGAGGAGATGAGGGAATTTTAATATTGACAGCTCCATTAGACACTACAGTAGGGGCAGAAATTTTTCTCTTTTTCCCTTCTAAGGTCTTTGACTGGCCTAATAATTAAACTATTATAAGACAGATTAACAAGAGAAAAAGAAATAAGTTCCTATGTACAAAAGCCCCAAAGATATGCGAATCAATAGGCAGCCAGGTAATTGAAACTTCTGTAACATTCTTTGCTAAGGAAAGGGATAGGGTTCTGGGAATACAAAGGGGAGAAAGACAATTCACAGAAAGGGGAGAGGAGATGTTTAGAAAACAAAGCTTGCTCTGTTATGCAGATAAGTTTCTTAAGTACAAAAAGATATCTCTACTAATAGCTCTTTTCCCTGGTACAGCCCTTTTTACAATGTAAATTTAGTCAGTAGAGGGGGAGGTAAAGAGCTTTTCTGGAATATTCTGGGGTTTGATTTTCTTTAACCCAAAGTAATACTTATGCAAAAGAAACATACTTTGGTCTAACCAAATCTGCTCCCTTTAACAGGCACACATGTGCCCACATAGGGGAAGGGACACAGGAAGTAGGGTGAATGATTGGCATGTAGCGTTAAACTGCAAGGGCCTCTGAGAAGGCAGATAAAACGATCCTGAAACCTTCCAGCACAGGCAAGATGTAGAAGAAAATAAAAAGGACGCAGTTTAAAAGGTTATATCACATCTGCATTCCTCTTCACATTTGCATTCCCATGCCTGGAGCTGGAGATATTGCTTCTCTTGGCAGTTGTTATTTTAACCACATTAATACTGAAGCCAAGCAGGACACTGTGGGGTCCCTGGGTAGAGAAGTTTTTCTTGCCCACCCCCGTTTCTTGTTTGTACCATACAGACTCCAGCCTCCATGACCTTCCCTGAGTCTCAAAGGGCAGATTCAAACAGTTGCACATCAGGGAAAGTGGGGGGATGCAGAGACAAGGGAGGAACAATATTGTCAAGGAACAATAGTGCAGCCTTGGTGCAAGGTCCTGGTCCTGCCTCAAGGGATATACATAACAATATCTTTGAGCTCTTTACAGAACCAAAACCCCCAACAAATGAAGTTAACATTCAACATTCCAAAAAAGACCACCTGAGGCCAGATTAAAGGAATTAGAGAAGCTCATCAAGATATTCAGTGCACGGAGGGAGGCCGAGTTTTTGGCATCAATAGTGAATTTAATTACTATATTTTTCCCTAATGTCATTAAATTTTCTATACCAGTGATCCCCAACCTTTCTGGCACCAGAGACAAGTTTCATGGAAGAAACTTACTGAACTCCTCCTCATTAAGGAGGACGCCCATACCCTTTTGCTCCAAGTGTGTATTTCTGCCTTGCTTCTGTCTTAAATAAATAAACTCCTTCTCTGTGTGCTCTCCCACATGTTGTGCTGTGCTTCTGATAATAAACTTTGTACCTGTTTTACAGTTTTTGCCTCCTTGAAATATTCTTGCTTTAAAATGGGGCAAGAGCCAAGGCAACTTTGCTTCTAGCCTCTAGCCCCTGGTGGACTAGCGGCTAGGATTCCTGGTTTTCATCCAGGCTCCCCAGGTTCAATTCCTGGGCAGGGAACTAAGATCCTGCTTCAGGACAGCTCACTGCTGTCTCTCTGAAAACAGAACCACTGAGTGAGGACACTTGGTTTTGTGCAGGAAAGAATCCAAGAGCAAGTCATAATAAAGAGAAAGTGAGTTTACTTAGAGAGATACACATTCCATAGTCAGAATGCTTTCTCTCTTAGAAGGCAAGAGCAGCCCCAGGGCATGGAGTTGTTGGTTTTTATGGGCTAAGTAATTTCATATGCTAACAAGTAGGAGGAATATTTTTGCTAATTTGTGTAAGGGGGGGGGGGATTTTCCAGGAATTTGGCCACTGCCCACTTTCTGTCCTTTTATGTTCTGCCTCAGAACTTTCATGGCATAAAGGAGAGTGATTTTTGTTATTACAATGAAGGTATAATGAGCTAAAGGTCAATGACTGGTCTATCCTCAAAGCCACCTTGGTTTCAGCAAGTTCCAGCCAGTTTTATCACATCCCACAGCTGCACCCCTTCTTCAATTATCTAATGTTTGTGTCCTGCCCCTTTCCCTCCTGTCTCAATGTGTGCCCTGTGGGATTGCACTTCTTGTGTCCTATGTGTGAAAGGCAGACATGAACTTTTCTCTCTCTCAATCTCTCTTAGTGATACTTAGCAGAAACATTCAAGTATTCAAGCAAACATCTCTGAGATATCAGGAATCCTGCAGAGCTAAGTATTTTGTGGAATGTCCACCTACAATAGGACTTATTCTATTAGAAATGTGGTATGGAATTTATCTTGGACTTTAGCTCAAGTGACTCATGACCCTGTCTGATTCTGGAAGGCATTCAAGTCAGGCTTCACATCACTTACTCAAGTTATAAAGATAACATAATTTACCATTGTTTTCTCCCTTGTAGGCCAAAGTGAAGTATGGGCTGATAGGGTTAAAGATATACTACCCCAAAATAAGGTACCTTGGCATACTGAATATTTTAAACTGCAGGAATTTGAAAAATGGCAAGTGCTGGGAGGACTCTCCAACTTTTCCTTGAAGCAGATGATAAAATCTCCTGTGAGAGATGCCTTCCTTATACCCAGAGAAAAGGAACATCCTAATCTTCAATGAGGGAGGGGCAACTGCCTGAGAAAAATGGGAACAGCAAGACTTGCTAAGTTTCCCCCAGTTTATTACCCTTAGCTCATACCTTTTGTCCTATTACATTTTCCCACAACTTTTCACTCTTCGTCAATCCTAGCATAAAAAAACTCAGATCTAACCACATTTTGGGGTCTGTTTCTTTGTGTCTTCTGTTTCTTATGAAGGCCCCCATGTCAGTTAAAAACGTGCATTAAATAAATTTGTATATTTTTCTCTGTTACACTTTTTGTTCTGGGAACTCCAGCCAGGAACCTAGAAGAAAGGAAGGAAAATATATTTTTTTCTCCTCTACAGTGCAAATTATTAATATATCTTTTTGTATCCAGGTACGCTCTGGTTAGTTTGATAAAATTAGTACAGAAACTTAAGGAGGAGGCCACCTTTCTAAGATAGACTCATATGGTTAATAAATCTAAGATTTATTTAACTGACTAAACCAAAGTCATTTGGAAGGAGTGCCTGAGACAAATACTGCTGATTTTCTTCATCCTATCCTTGGAGTCCTGCTGGTTATAGCTGGATAAATGCTAAGACAAACTAAATGGATATCATCATGACACCTTTTGGTTAGATTAAAACAAAGTGATCAACGGATGGTATATTATGTACAAATTAGCCAGAAGCTAACAATGAAAAAAACATGAGGTGGAATGGTGAAATGGAAACATTTTTTTGTGTTTCTGCAGAGTTGGGGCATTCTAAAATAAATTTTGTTAAAAACTTGGGATCCTGGCCTAAGAGCAAGCCTTAGGAAGTTAATTCATAACTGTGTAGAGAATGAGAAACCTCCATAGAGAATTGCCTAACTCTGGCAGCACTATACTTTTAGGTACAAAAATTTTTAATCGTTATGTATTGCTGTGTAACAAATTATCTCAAACTTTTTGGCTTGAAACACAAACATGTATCATATCTCACAATTTCTGTAGGTGAGAAATTTGAGAATGGTTTGGCAGCACATTTCTCATAAGTTTAATAAAATTTCAGTCAGATGTCAATCAGGGCAGCTGTCAACTGAAAATGTAACCAAATGCAGGTTCTTGAGCCCAAAATACAGTTAGGCCAAACAAACCGAAATTTGGATTTTAGAGCAGAGAAAGGTTTATTGCAGGACCATGCAAGGAGATGGGTGGCTTATGCCCCAAACCCCAAACTCCCTGAAATGTTTCAGCAAAGTATTTTTAAAGGCCATGTGAAGAAGTGTTTGCAGGGTATGTAATCAGCTCATTCACAATTCTCTAGTTGGTTGATGGTGAGGTAACAGGATGATGTCATGGAGGTTAACATTATCAATCCTTAGGCTCCAGGAGGCCTGGAGTTTATGTGCTCATGGTCATCAAGTAGTTAACATTTTCCATTTGGTGGGGGGTTTTCACATCTGTAAAACAATTCAGGAAATATGCATCGGATACTGTTATCTAGGTAGTTCAGAGAGGAGCTAAAGCAGAAGATATAGGGAAAAAGCCTGCATAGGGAAGTCCCCATAGGGTCCTGCTAAGTTACAAAAACATGGCTGGAGCTGGAGAATTTGCTCTCAAAGTAGCTAACTCACACGGCTGACGAGTTGGTACTGGCTACTGGTTGGAAGCCTTAGTAACCTTTCCATGTGCACATATAAACAGAGATACTTGAATTTTCCTTATCTCATAATAACTCTCTTTCCCCAGAGCAAGAGATCTAGAAGCTGAAATGCCTTTTATGGTTTAGCCTCAGAAGTTGCACATTGTCATCTCTAAGTATTTTATTGTCCACACAGACCAATGCAGTTTTAAAGTGGGGGAAAATTAAGCCCATGAATATCAGAAGACAAAAATCATTGGGGGCATTTTGGAAGCTGACTATCACACATGGAAACAGATGCCAGTTCCAACACTTGAACGTAGTCTTGAGGGTTCCTACTATCTTTATCCTATGGTCATTGAATTATGAAGAGGTGTGTGTAGTTTGCAAGGAGGAGTGCCAGATCCCTAGGTGTTGGGTGGCATTTTCCTGTAGGACTGAGGCAGAGGTGATTTACTGACTGGAACTGTAAACTGAATACTAATTGCATACACACACACACACACACACTAACACACTCTGGGTTTTGGCACCTAGAGTCAATCAATAAAAAAGGAATAATAGATCATTTTTAAGGTTGTTGTGTGAGGAAAAAGTAAATAATAAACAACAAGCATCTCACAAAACAGATGTTTGTTACTTTTAGTTCTCTTTGCCTTCATGGAGCTGTCCAACACAGTTTAACATTTAATTGTTCTCTAACTCCTTAGCTCCTCTATATACTAATTTTGCCACCCCACTGAATTACTCATTCTTTTGAAACACAGGATCTTTATCCTAAACACACTTTTTGGTAATCCCCATATGTGTGATGTATTGATGCTGGAGATATAACCTATTATTGAATAATATATGATCTTTATTTAACTGTAATAACTCTACCATCTCCTTATCATTTAGTTAATATTTTAGTAACTGCCTACTAAATTTAGAGTCTGTATTTTTAAAATATGGATTGAGATGCTGCTTTAAGGATCACTGATTTTAACCAAATGATAAATATTTAGAAATTATAAAATGTGTAAGGAATCAGGAAACATTATTTTAATAATCATTGTAATTATTATGTGAGGGGAATATATTCTCACCCCCAGGGTGGGGATGACATAATAATTTAGGAGGACTTTTAAAAGTAGACATACCACTCAAAATTATTTCCTTACCATCTAGGAGTTTCTGTCACTCACCACCCAAAATCCCCATGCTTCAAGCTTCCACCTTATCGCATTTTTTTTAGAAACATTGATCTAGAAGGTAGTGATAGTTTTATAGTTTAGTAGTTATAGTTTTAAATACTCATTTTTTCTTGAGGGGTTGAAATAAATCTTCTTAGTTTGACATGTGTGTAAGTTTTTATTTGATTCTATGCTATTGGAATAAATTTCTGAGTATCTATGAGAATTGACTCACAGATGAAAAGTTTTAAATGCAGTTCCTAAGCTTAACAATCTACAAAGTAGTCAATTGCTCAAAAAACAAAACCAAAATGAAAAACCCGTTACATCTGTTTTTTCTTTCACATGCTCTGTTCTTACAAAGTTTCTCCCTTTGTCACTTTCTCTCAAAGTTTTAAAGATTTTTCACATCCACGTCTTATCCAGATAGATAAGGTAGAATTGGAAAATATCTTTATTTTCATGAGAAAATTAAAACTGAAGCCTCAAGTTTTCATCCATTGCTTGTTTTGTGCTTTCTGAACAAATAGGTGTATGTGTATGTGAGAGAGAGAGAGAGAGAGAATGGGAAAGAGAGATTTTAATTATGCAATATATAGACTGTGAATTGCTTTCACTAAGTTACACTCCATGTTGCTGTTTGTGAAGGTTATAAAATAATCCTTCTTCATTAATTTTTAAGCAGTTAATTTTCAAGCAGACTTGATTCAGTGCCTCAGAAGCACAAACACTAAACATGGCTTAGACATAAAATTTTTAAGTGCTCAGGCTATGTTTTTAATAATTCTTTTCTAGAATTTGCCCCTTTGATCCCAGTTCATTTCAGATTCCAGTGCTACTGGTGCAGTGCAATAAAAAAGGCGGACATCAACTTTTATTATTATCTTTCAACTAGACAATAGACACATAGGCAACACCATAATGATGGGACTATAAGGTGCATTTCTAGTGTTTTAGCCACACTTTTTGACAGGGTTAGGCTCTGTGGTCAAAGGAAATATGAGTAAGAAAACAATAACTACAGAAAAAATGCATCCCTTATTATTGTAATTATTGTTTCTCACAAAACATACACATTGCGAAGGGCTGAGCACAATTGTACAGGCTACGTCTTTCAAACGGATGCCCAGTGGAGGGGGATGAAATCCAGTTCTCATTCCACTTGTTAAACCTTTTGCTCTGGTAATGGGCTGCACTGGGTCAGAAAAGGCAATTCCTCCTAACTCATGTATAGATGCCACTTTAAGCACGTTTTTACTGCTTCTTAAACCATGGGTGCTGAAGGCCTAGCTTTTTTTTAGTCTTAACTCCTTGATGATTAATGTTTTGTAAAATACCAAAAAAAATTATTTGAATTTTTAATTTTTGAAAAATAAAATACAAAATATAAAATGCAAGTCTTACAAAGTATAAGCTCAAAAATTTATAATATTAAATAAAATTATATTTTGATAAATATTATTAGAATATATATAGCATAAGGAATCACAAAAGCCTACATTGTTCACTGAAAATGTGCATATGATAAATTAATATAAAGACCCTCTATTACACTTATAACTTTTTATCATTCCATAATCATACCTAAATAAAAAAACTATAATTAAAATAGCAATTCCCTGTATTAAATGTCTATTGCACATTTCAAAGGAAAAGCATGCATAACAATTTTAAAATATTTGAACATGAAACATTAGTTGACTTATTATTTAACTAATCTAGTTTGGATTGACAACACTATTCATAAGGAATAATTTATATCTACATTATGTCTGTACTTTATTTTTATAGTATTCATGATAGAGAAACAAGTCTCCTAGAAGTATTTGATGAGAGAGAGAGAAGAAATTTTAAAGTAATCTCAGCAAACTCAGAATACCAATTTTTAAGTTTTATCCATAAAAAAGCAAATAAGACCTTATTTTGACAATGCTCTTCAAACTTTTATCAGTAGTCAGTTCCAGCAATTATGTAGTTTTGATAAGTTTAAAGTATCTTTCAACATAAGAAATCCAAATTCATAAATTTTCTTTGTGTGAATTTTCTTCTGAAGAAAAATAAAATTCAGTACACCCAGTACATTTTATCAAATTTGTAGTGTATTTGGTGGTAACTTTTCACAAATATACAATATCAAGATTATTATCTACTTATTGATAATTGTTCAATTATGGAGCATATCATAATAATGTGTACAAATTTTTGACTGTGTTCATAATTGTCTATTTCTTACCCTCTGCTTTGTCTTGAGCAAACTTTAGTCAGCTTTCTCTCTTCCCCACAAAGTCTCTTAAATTTTGGCTTGCTCCCAAACGTGAGTAAGCACTAAAATGTGCTCCCCTTATCAGCTTATGGAGAATGGTTGAAATCAGTGAGACACATTACCTGTCAAACCTCACATACCATGTGTTCACTCACTCCCTCTCCGTTTTCCAACTTCCCCATATTTACTACTTATCCCTTACTGTTAAAAAACAATCTGCTTGATTTTGAGACACTTGCAGGATTCTGAAATTGAGATGTTCTATTTATTGTAATACTCTCTTTGAATGAAGTTTCTCCTTATATAAGTCCATATTTGTCATCATTAGACACAACTCTTTCAGGATTTTTTCTTTTTCTATCATCAAAAAACATGTTTCTTTCCTTCCATGGAATTATTGTAAGGATTAAGTATACCAAATATATCAGATAAATAAGCAAGTTTGACTGTTCAATTAACATCTTCAACTATTTTGAACCAAACTAGTTTCTTATCTTGCAGAAATATTGATTATGTTCATTAACAGTATTTCAGCATGCAATAAGTTTGTATGTGATTAGCTTCTAAATTATCACACAAAGAAAATAATTTTGAATTTATCACATTAACTCATGTAATTCACTTTTTTTTTTTACTACGTCAATGTGTTTGGCATATTTGGTTCACCTGACTTTTTTTCATAGTAAGATGTTCTCAGCAATGGAAGCAAGTTTATATTCAGGACATTTCTGCCATTCTAGTTGTCCCATAAGAGATTGCTCTTAGACAAAACTTAAACTCCAAATCATGTTAATTGATGATTTGTTTTTTTCCTATTTTATTACAGTTTAGAGTAGCTGTGTTTGTCATCAAAGAAATTGAATAAAATAATTCTTCCTTCATATCCTCATCATGTTCAAATTGTACATCTTCACAAAGCATTTCCATGTGCCTTTGTCAAATTCCATGTAAAATACTTGGCTAGGTGTATGTATTCTATGAGTTATTCTTCTATGTGGTTTTCTAGTTCCTGAGTATTTTGAGCTATGGTGTTATTGGAAAGTGTTATTTGAGTTTCCCTTTCTTTTGGCTATGTGTTCTCCCAAAATTTTGAAATAACCATCATTGATGCAATCTTCTAAGAATATGTCAGCAGATGTACACTTTTTGGTTTTAGCCATCTTAAGTTCTGCATTATAAGAATGCCTCAAAGAACTAATATTTATGTGTAAAATTTTGAACATCTGCATCTATTAATTTTTAATACAGTATTTTTCCTTTAAAATAATTAGTTTTGTTCTGAAATTATCTTTATGTTTTTAATATAAATGCCACCTAAATTGTGTTGATTTTATTGCTCTGTTAGACAGTATATTAGAAACTATGAATTATGGTTTTAGCACTTCACCATCAATCAGGGCTAAAATATGAAAATCAATATTTGAAGGAGCACATGTTGAAGTAAAACTAGTACAAATTATACTGGTCTTCATTTTTTCTCCCCAAGATCACTTTCATCATCAAAATTTAGTTTACAGCAGTAGCCGCATTCAGGAAAAAAGTGCCTTTTATTAAAAAAAAATAATGAAGTTTGTTTTATCATCAGTATACTATATTCAAATGTAAATAATACATTTTACTTTCCTAATTTGGCCAATAATGTTAAAATATTTAAAAATTTAAGGGCTTTATAAAAATTTTAGCAATCACAAAAATAGCAATTTATAAAAATAAACAAATCCTTATATATTTTTAGATTTTTATATACTTTTGGGTGGATTTGATAAACTAACCCTAAGCTATTATTTTTTATGGTCCTATTGTCCCTAACTAGTAGACACTCATGCCTCATGCACTTTACACATGAGTCAGACACCACTCAAAATGATCTATAACCTGTTCAAGGAGGCAAGTCCACTAATTGTTTGCTTGAATGTTGTGACAATGTCAGTTATTGTAAAAGTATCTACAATTTACCTCAGATTTCTGTAATTTTATTTTGCAGTACAGCAACAAATAAATATTGAACCATCACTGGCCACTTTTTGAGGAACACTTACTTTATGAGCTACTTGAGGTGCCCACACTTTGTAAGATACAATAAAAATGAAATAATTATGGCTGTTTGAAATAAAAGTTGTTTCCTGATAGATTTCTTACCTGTTTGGGTATCTTTGATGGTGGTCACATTATTTTAGACAAGAAATATAACTTGGGAATTGTTCTTCATGGCTAAGAAAGTTGTGGTTTCTTTTACAGCTATTGCGGTAAATGAAATACCATTTAAAAGTTGTACAGAGCCTGTCACTGGCCTACTAATAACATAAAAAGAAAGAACTGGGTATTTCTGTCTAACATTCAGGTAATTTTCTTGTTTGAGATTATAATGAAAGTGGACTTTTATGCTTTTTTATAGTATCTCTAACTCCAAATTTAAAAGGTGTCATTTTTGCTTCTCCTTCACTAAATCTAAAAAGGTTTCTGGGAATTACCCTTTTAACTTCTAGTAGTAAGGAATTAACTGGTAACCAGAACCAAAAGAAGTGGTAATAGTGAGCAAAGTGTTCTAAGAACAACAAAAATCCTCACCTATTTTCCATTTCTTATATTTTTAAATGTTATTTCCTTTTCTATCTTTTATAAATATTCAATTTCTTATAAAATATGCTTCCATAATTTTATATAAATGGATAACTGTGATTCTTCTACTCTCCTCATCCACATTAGGTCAACTTCCAATTTCCTGCAGATAACTTATGTTAATAATTTACCATCTATCCTTCCATATTTTTATCTATGTTTATCAAATAGGATTAGGTTTAAATGAATGTGAAAGAAAAAGCTAAATAACTGTGGCCTCAACACAACAGTGTTTATCTCATTATTAGGTAAAACAAGTCCACAGCCAGGGAAACAAAAGCAGGTGCAGTAGGTCTCCTTCAAGAGATCATCAGGGACCCAAGCAATTTGTAGATTATTGTCCTGCCATTCTTAACGTACAGTCATTTTTCTCCTACTCCATGATTGCTTCCAAGAGCTCCAACCATTCTGTTTACATTTTAGGCAGCAAGATAGAGAGGGAGAGAAGAATCACTAACCTCTTATTTTGTACTTAATGTTTTATAATTAAAGCTTTCAAACATAAAAAAAGATAATAATAAAATTAACTCTCATATACCTATCACTTAAATTAAAAATTGATAATATTCACAAAGATATTGACAAAACTATTAAAGTTATATCCTTAATAACTCTTTCTTTCTAAATACTTTTGCATACTTCTTGATAAAGTAAGATTATTTTCTTATATAACCACTGTAACACATATAACATGATTATAAATAATTAATTCCCTTATATATTATTGTCTAGTCATGCCATTCAAGATGGTTGCTTGTTTGTTCTCCATACATCCCCTGCTAGACCAGTGCCTGCTTTACCTATCCCTACTCACATGACTGACCTTCTTGTGTACTTTTCCAGGGCCCCAGATAGTGATTGCTCTTATCAAAGGGGAGTGTGACTCTACTGATTCCTTGGTAAATAAGACCCCACCTGACATCAATTACCCTATAACTGGTAATCTCCCCTCTCCACCCCAGGCAAAGACAACCATCATGTCCTGCCCACCATGTGCTGCTTCAGGACCTTGCTTCAGATGTGTAAGCTCCCCCTTCAATTAAACCACTGAAGTCTCTGTTGCTGACTCAGAGTCTTAAAGCTGGGCAAGCACAGGACTTGTAGGCCTGTGGGGTGCAGCTCAACAATTATATTATCTAATAGCTAGATGATAGTACTTCAGAAATATATTTTATAGCATTTGAATTAGAATCTAAGGAAACACATTGAATTTGATCATTATATCTCTTCAATCTCCTTTAATTTAGAATGTCTCAATTTTTTCATGATATTGACCTTTATGTAAGAATAAGCCAAGTATCTTATAGAATGTCCTACAGTCTAAACTTGTCTATTTCTGTATAATGGCCTTTACTTTTTTCTATCATTTTGTTCAGTTTTATTGAGGTATAATTGACAAATAAATTGTACTTCGTGATTATTTGATATAGGATATATTGTAAATGTATTCCTCCCAGCTAGATAATAACACAACTATTACCTCACTCTATCTATCCATCTAAAAGTATCTATCTACCTATCATACATCTATTTTGGTGAGAACATTTAAGTTCTATTCACTTACAAAATTTTAATTATATAGTAGAATGTTATCAACTATACATATCATGTTATACATTAGATTTTTAGATCTGATTATTCATCTTATAGCTGAAAGTTTTTACTTTTTTACCAACCTCTTTCTATTTCCTTACCCCTAACACATGGAAATAACTTTTCTACCCTCTGGTTTTATGAGTTTGACTTTTTATTTAGATTCTACATATAAATGACACCATGGAGTATTTGTCTTTCTCTGTCTGAATCATTTCACTTAGCATAATGCCTTCAAGGTCCATCCATGTTGCTGCAAATGGCAGAATTTCATCTTTCTCATGGCTGAATAATATTGCATTATATATAATATAGTATATATAATATATCTATACCTATGTGCACCATATATTCTTTCTTCCTTATCTATATATCTGTTGACAGACACTTAGATTTTTTCCATATCTTGCCTATTGTGAATAATGATGCAAGCATCATGGCAATGCAGATATTTCTTCAAAATTTTTATTTTATTTCCTTTGGAAATATAGCCAGAAGTGGAATTGATGGATCATATAGTAGTTCTATTTTAAATTTTGAGGTGAAGTCTCCATACTGTTTTTTATAGTGAATATACCAATTTACATTCCCTCCAAAAGTGCACAAGTGTTCCTTTTTCTCCACATCTTCTACAACACTTATTATCTCCTGTGTTTTGATGGCAGCCACTCGAACAGGTGTGAGATGATACCTCATTATGGCTTTAACTTACGTTTCTCCGATGACTAGTGATGTTGAACATATTTTCATGTTCCTGTTGACTATTTGTATGTCTTCTTCAGAAAAACATATATTCAGTTCCTATGCCCTTTTAAAAATTGGATTGCTTTTGTTTTGTTTGTTTTTGTTTTGTTTTGTTTTTTTTTTGGTATTTAGTTGTGTGAATATCATATATTTTGGATATTATCCCTTTATCAGATATATGATATGCAAATATGTTCTCCATTTCCATAACTTGTCTTTTCATTCTGTGGATGCTTTCCTTTGCTGTGCTGAAGTATTTTAGTTTTATGTAGTCCCTGTATATTTTTGTTTTTGTTGCCATTGCTTTTGATGTTAAATACAAAAAGTCATCACCAAGAACAATGTCAAGGAGCTTACCACTTATGTTTTCTTCTAGTAATTTTATGTGTTCAGGTCTTAAGTTTAAGTCATTAATCCATTTTGAATTGACTTTGTGTATGGTGGAAGATAGAGTCCAGTTTCATTCTTTTGAATGTAGCTGTCCAGTTTTCCCAACACCATTTATTGAAGAGATTGTCCTTTCCCAATTGTATATTTTTGACTCTTTGTTGTAAATTAATTGACCATATATTTAAAGGTTTATTTCTGGGTCTCTATTCTGTTCCATTAGTCTATGTGTCTGTGTTTATAACATACTGTTTTGATTACTATCATTTAGTAATGTGGTTTGAAATTAGGAAGTGTAACGTCTCCAGTTTTGTTCTTTTTTCTCAAGATTGTCTAGGTTATTAGGAGTCTTTTCTCATTCTATAAAATTTTAGGTTTGTTTATTCTATTTCTGAGAAAAATGCCTTTGGAATTTTGATAGGGATTGCATTGAATCTGTAGATGACTTTGGGCAGTATGGACATTTTAACAATATTAATTCTTCCAATCCATGAGCATAGATTAATTTTCTACTTATTTGTCTCTTATTCAATTTCCTTCATCAACAACTCTCTGCAACCTTGTGGTCTCAAGGTTTCCCTTTGCAACTATGTAACCATTTTGGACCGCAAACAATACTGCTTAACAAGCACAATTACTTCTTACCAGCTCTAATCATACTTCTTGTAAAACAACTTATGTAACTAACTGTGGCCTTGCTATTCTTGGCTTGATAAGCTTCCTCCATTTTGTAGTCTGGAGGAACACAATTCAAGTGTTTCTTGAATTTGTGCTTCCTGGGCTGCAGTCAAATAAATGTCAAAGAAATGTCTTTTTATTTCAATCAGGTCTTTGTTTCTGAAATTTTTGTCAATGCCATGTTCATGGATTGAAAGACAATATTGCTAAAATGGCAATATTACTCAAAGCAATCTAAAGATTCAATACAATCTCTATAAAAATCCCAAGAGCTTTTTTTTTCACAGAGATGGTACTCAAATTCATATAGAATTGCAAGAGGCCCAGAGTCACTAAATTTTTTTTTTTTTTAATTTGAAGGAGTTACTCTTGCCAATTTCAAAACTTACTACAAAGCTACAGTGATCAAAAGAGTGTGGTGTTAGTATGAAGATAGACATATAGACCAGTGGAATAGAATTGAGAGTCCAGGAATTTTCACAGTTATGATTAAAAGATTTTCAACAAGATGTCAAAACCATTCAGTGGAGGAAAGAATAGTCTCTTCAACAAATGATGCTACAAGTGAGCAGATAGTGACACAAAAAAGAAAAAAGTTGGACCAATAACTCACATCATATACAAAAATTAACTTAAGATGAAAATATAAATTAAATAAAAGAGAAAACTATAAAACACTTAGAAGAAAAGAGAGGAATAAATCTTCATGACTTTGGATGTAGTAATATATTCTTAGACATGACATGAAATGCACAAGCAGAAACAGAAAAAAAAAATTAGAAAAATTGGGTTAAAAAATTTGTGTATCAAAGGACATTATCAAAAATGTGAAAAGACAACAACTTAGGGAATGAGAGAAAATGTTTGGAAATCATATATCTGATAAGGGTCTAGTATCCAGAATATATAAAGAACTCCTACAATTCAACAACAAAAAGACAAGAAACTCAATTTGAAAAATGAGCAAAGCACTCAGATAGGCATTTTTCTTAAGAAGTTATACAAATGACAAATATGCACTTGAAGAGACATTCAAGAGATTTCAGGCTGGTGAACACGTGGAGGTGCCAGGAGAGTGGCTCCTGGAGAGGGCATGGAAGGTCAACACCCTTTCCCCATACCTGTCCTCTACATCTCTTCCATCTACCTGTCCCAGACTTACATTCTTTTATAATCAACTGGTGGTCTACCATGTGGAGGACAGGCTCTTGTTGCTCCAACCAGGCATCAGGGCTGTGCCACTTAGGTGGGATAGCAAAGTTCAGGAAACTGGTCCACAAGAGACCACCCAGGCCCATGTAATATCAAATGGCAAAAATCTCACAGAGATCTCCATCTCAATGCGAAGACCCAGCTAAACTCAAGGACCAGCAAGCTACAGTGCAGGACACCCTATGCCAAAAAATGAGCAAGACAGGAACACAATCCCACCCATTAGCAGAGAGGCTGCCTAAAATCATAAGGCCATAGACACCCCAAAACATACCATCAGACGTGGACATACCCACCAGAAAGTCAAGATTCTGCCTCATCCATCAGAACACAGGAACTAATCCCCTCCACCAGGAAGCCTACACAACCCACTGAACCAACTTTAGACAGTGGGGACAGACACCAAAAACAATGGAAACTATGAACCCTGCAGCCTGCGAAAAGGAAACCCAAAACATAGTAAGTTAAGCAAAATGAGAAGACAGAGAAACACACAGCAGATGAAGGATCAAGGCAAAAACCCACAAGGTGTAACAAATGAAGAGGAAATAAGCAGTCTACCTGAAAAAGAATTCAGAATAATGATAGTAAAGGTGATCCAAAATCTTGGAAATAGAATGGAGAATATACAAGAAACTTTTAACAAGGACCAAGAAGAACTAAAGAGCAAACAAACCATGATGAACAACACAATAAATGAAATTTAAAATTCTTTAGAAGGGATCAATAGCAGAATAACTGAGGTGGAAGAATGGATAAGTGACCTGGAAGATAAAATAGTGGAAATACTACTGCAGAGCACAATAAAGAAAAAAGAATGAAAAGAACTGAGGACAGTCTTACAGACTTCTGAGAAAACATTAAATGCACCAACATTCTAATTATAGGGGTCCCAGAAGAAGAAGAGAAAAAGAAAAGGTCTGAGAAAATATTTGAAGAGATTATAGTTGAAAACTTCCCAAATATGGGAATGGAAATAATTAATCAAGTCCAGGAAACACAGAGAGTCCTATATAGGATAAATCCAAAGAAAACATGCCAAGACACATAATAATCACACTATCAAAAATTAAATACAGAGCTTCCCTGGTGGCACATTCGTTGAGAGTCCATCTGCCGATGCAGGGGATGTGGGTTCATGCCCCAGTCTGGGAAGATCCCACATGCTTCAGAGCAGCTGGGACCATGAGCAACAGCCGCTAAGCCTGTGCGTCTGGAGCCTGTGTTCTGCAATGGGAGAGGCCACAACAGTGAGAGGCCGGCATACTGCAAAAATAAATAAATAAATGCAGATAACAAGTATTAAAAGCAGCAAGGGAAACATAACAAATAACATATAAGGGAATCCCCATAATGTTAACAGTTGATCTTTCAGCAGAAACTCTGCAAGGCAGAAAGGAGTGGCAGGACATGTCTAAAGTGATGAAGTAGAAAAAACTACAACCAAGATTACTCTACCCAGCAAGGATATCATTCAGATTTGACAAAGAAATTAAAAGATATACAGAAAAGAAAAAGTTAAAACAAATCACCACCACCAGAGTGGCTTTACAACAAATGCTAAAGGACCTTTTCTAGGCAGGAAACACAAGAGAAGGAAAATACCTACAATAATAAACCCAAAACAATTAAGAAAATGGTAATAGGAACATACATATCGATAATTACCTTAAATGTAAAGGGATTAAATGCTCCAACCAAAAGACATAGACTGCCTTAATGGATACAAAAACAAGACCCATATACATGCTGTCTACAAAAGACCCGCTTCAGACATAGGGACACATACAAACTCAAAGTGAGGGGATGGAAAAACAAATTCCATGCAATGGAAATCAAAAGAAAGCTAGAGTAGCAATTCTCATATCAGCAAAATAGACTTTAAAACAAAGACTGTTACAAGAGAAAAAGAAGGACACTACATAATGATCAAGGGATCAATCAAAGAGGAAGATATAACAATTGTAAATATTTATGCACCCAACATGGGAGCACCTCAATAGATAAGGAAAATACTAACAGCCATAAAAGGGTAAATCAACAGTAACAGAATCATAGCAGGGGACTTTAATACCCCAATTTCACCATTGGACAGATCATCCAAAATGAAATTAAATAAGGAAACACAAGTTTTAAATGATACATTAAGAAAGATGGACTTAATTGATATGTACAGGACATTCCAAACAAAAACAACAAGATACACATTCTTCTCAAGTGCTCATGGAACATTCTCCAGGATAGATCATAACTTGGGTCACAAATCAAGCCTTGTTAAATTTAAGAAAATTGAAATCATATCAAGTATCTTTTCTGACCACAATGCTATGAGACTAGATATCAATAACAGAAACAATCTGTAAGAAATACAGAAAGATGGAGGCTAAACAACACACTACTTAATAACCAAGAGATCACTGAAGAAATCAAAGATGAAATAAAAAAAATATCTAGAAACAAATGACAATGAAAACACAATGACCCAATACCTATGGGATGCATCAAAAACCATTCTAATAGGGAAATTTATAGGAATATGATCCTACCTTAAGAAACAAGACTCATCTCAAATAAACCACCTAACCTTACACCTGAAGAAATTAGAGAAAGAAGAACAAAAAACCCCAAACTTATCAGAAGGAAAAAAATCATAAACATCAGATCAGAAATAAATGAAAAAGAAATGAAGGAAATGATAGCAAATTTCAGTAAAACTAAAAGCTGGTTATTTGAGATGATAAAATAGATAAACTGTTAGCCAGACTTATCAAGAAAAAAAGGGAGAAGACTCAAATCAAGAGAATTATAAATGAAAAAGGAGAAGCAACAACTGACACTGCAGAAATACAAAGGATCATGACAGATTACTACAAGTAACTATTTGCCAATAAAATGGACAAGGTGGAAGAAGTGGACAAGTTCTTGGAAATGCACAACGTTCCGAGACTGAACCAGGAAGAAATAGACAATACAAACACACCAATCACAAGCACTGAAATTGAAACTGTGATTAAAAAATCTTCAGACAACCAAAAGCCCAGGGCTAGATGGCTTCACAGGTGAATTCTATCAAACATTTAGAGAAGCGCTAACTCCTATCCTTCTCAAAATTGTCCAAAATATAGTAGAGCGTGGAGCACTCCCAAACTCATTCTTCGAGGCCAACATCACCCTGATACCAAAACCAGACAGAGATGTCACAAAGAAAGAAAACTACAGGGCAATGTCTCTGATGAACACAGATGCAAAAGTCCTCAACACCATACTAGCAAACAGAATCCAACAGCACATTAAAAGGATCATACACCATGATCAAATGGGGTTTATTCCAGGAATGCAAGGATTCTTCAATATATGCAAATCAATCAATGTGATACACTATATTAACAAATTGAAGGAGAAAAAGCAAATGACCATCTAAATAGATGCCAAGAAAGCTTTCGACAAAATTCAAACACCCATTTATGAAAAAAAAAAAAAAACCCTCTAGAATGTAGGCATAAAGGGAACTTTCCTCAACATAATAAAGACCATATATGACAAACTCACAGCCAACATCGTCCTCAATGGTGAAAAACTGAAAGCATTTCCCCTAAAATCAGGAACAAGACAAGATTGCCCGCTCTCACCACTCTTATTCAACATAGTTTTGGAAGTTTTAGCCACAGCAATCAGAGAAGAAAAAGAAATAAAAGGAATCCAAATCGGAAAAGAAGAAGTAAATCTGTCACTATTTGCAGATGACATGATACCATACATGCAGAATCCTAAAGATGCTACCAGAAAACTACTAGAGCTAATCAATGAATTGGTTAAAGTAACAGAATACAAAATTAATGCACAGAAATCTCTTGCATTCCTATATACTAATGATGAACAATCTGAAAGTGAAATTAATAAACACTCCCATTTAACATTGCAACAAAAATAATAAAATATCTAGGAATAAAACTAACTAAGGAGACAAAAGACCTGTATGCAGAAAATTATAAGACACCGATGAAAGAAATTAAAGATGATACACATAGATGGAGAGATATACCATATTCTTGGATTGGAAGAATCAACATTGTGAAAATGACTCTACTACCCAAAGCAATCTACAGATTCAATGCAATCCCTACCAAACTACCACTGGCATTTTTCACAGAACTAGATCAAAAATTTCACAATTTGTATGGAAACACAAAAGGTCCCGAATAGCCAAAGCAATCTGGAGAAAGAAATATGCAGCTGGAGGAATCAGGCTCCCTGACTTCAGACAATACTACAAAGCTATAGTAATCAAAACAGTATGGTACTGGCACAAAAAGAGAAATATAGATCAATGGAACAGGATAGAAAGCCCACAGATAATCCCATGCACATATGGTCATCTTATCTTTGATAAAGGAGGCAAGAATATGCAGTGGAGTAAAGATAACCTCTTCAATAAGTGGTGCTTGGAAAACTAGACAGCTACATGTAAAAGAATGAAATTAGAACACTCCCTATCATCATACATAAAAATAAACTCAAAATGGATTAGAGACCTAAATGTAAGTCCAGACACCATCAAACTCTTAGAGGAAAACATAGGCAGAACACTCTGTGACATAAATCACACCAGGATCCTTTTTGACCCACCTCCTAGAGAAATGGAAATAAAAACAAAAATAAACAAATGGGAACTAATGAAACTTAAAAGCTCTTGCACAGCAAAGGAAGCCATACACAAGACAAAAGGATAACCCACAGAATTGGAGAAATATTTGCAAATGAAGAAATGGACAAAGGGTTAATCTCCAAAACATACAAGCAACTCATGCAGCTCCATATCAAAAAAACAAACAATCCATTCCTAAAATGGGCAGAAGAACTAAATAGACATTTCTCCAAAGAAGATATACAAATTGCCAACAAACACATGAAAGAATGCTCAACATCATTAATCATTAGAGGCTTACAAAATCAAAACTACAATTGAATATCATCTCATACTGGTCAGAATGGCCATCATCAAAAAATCTACAAACAATAAATTCTGGAGAGGGTGTGGAGAAAAGGGATCCCTTTTGCACTGTTGGTGGGAATGTAAATTCATACAGCCACTATCGAGAACAGTATGGAGGTTCCTTAAAAAAACTAAAAATAGAACTACCATACAACCCAGCATTCCCACTACTGGACATATACCCTGAGAAACCATAATCCAAAAAGAGTCATGTACCAAAATGTTCAGTGCAGTTCTATTTATGATAGCCAGGACATGGAAGCAACGTAAGTGTCCATCAACAGATAAATGGATAAAGAAGATGTGGCACATATAAACAATTGAATAGTACTCAGACATAAAAAGGAATGAAACTGAGTTTTTTGTAGTGAGGTGGATAGACCTAAAGACTGTCATACAGAGTGAAGTAAGTTAGAAAGAGAAAAACAAATACCATATGCTAACACATATATATGGAATCTAAAAAAAAAAAGAAAAAAAAAGTGGTCAGAAGAACCTAGGGTCAAGACGGGAATAAACATGCAGACCGAGTAGAGAATGGACTTGAGGATACAGGCAGGGAAGGGTAAGGTGAGACAAAGTGAGAGAGTGGTATGGACATATATATGCTACCAAATGTAAAATAGATAGCTAGTGGGAAGCAATGGCATTGCAATGGGAGCTCAGTGCTTTTTGACCACTTAGCATGGTGGGATAAGGAGGGAGTTGCAAGAGGGAAGAGATATGGGGACATAAGTATCTGTATAACTGATTCACTTTTTTATAAAGCAGAAACTAACACACCATTGTAAAGCAATTATACTCTAATAAAGATGTTTTAAACATAAAATAAAAATTAAAAAATAAAAATTAAAAAATTATAAAATATAAGAAAAGACACTCAAAATCAGTTGTCATTAAAAAATGCAAATGAAAACCACAATGAATTACCACGTTATACTCAGTAGGATGGCTACCTTAAAAAAAAAAAAAAGGAAACCAACATGTGCTGGATTGCTGAGAAGGATGCGTAGCAATTGGAACTGTTGTACATAGTTGTTAGAAATGTAAATTTGTGCAACCTTTTTGGTAAACATTTTGGTTGTTTCTCAAAAATTTGAACATAAACTACCATATGACACAACAATCCTACTACTAGGCATATATCCAGAAAGATAGAAAACAAATATTCAAATGCTTCTGCACAAATGTTCAGAACAGTACTATTTACAGTAGCCAAAATGAGGAAACAATCAAAAAGTCCTTTAACAGATGTATATATGAACAAAATGTGACATACACAAAATGTAACATACTATATGTTTATACCTATATAAAATAGTAGAACAGATAAATCCATAGTGTAAGAAAGCAGGTTAGTGGTTTCCAGGGACTAACTGGAAGAGTACGTGGGGAGTGACTGCATAGTTGGCATATAATTTTACTTTGGGTGATAAAAATGTTTTGGTAATTTATAGAGTTGGTGGTTGCACAACATTGTGAGTGCTTTATTTTTATTTATTTAAAATATTTACTTATTTATTTAGGCTGTGCCTGTTCTTAGTTGAGGCACACGGGATCTTCATTGGGGAATGCAGGATCTTTATTTGCAGCCTGTGGACTTCTTAGTTGTGGCATGCATGAGGGATCTACTTCCCGGACCAGAGACTGAACCCAGGCCCCCTTCACTGGGAACACAGAGTCTTACCCACTATACGACCAGGGAAGTCCCTGTGAATGTTTTAAATCCCTCTGATTTGTACACTTTAAAATGGTTAATTTTATGTTATATGAATTTCACCTCAATTTTTAAAAAGTGAAAAATAGTAAGAAAAAGAAACTATTATCTTAGTAACTTACAAACTTGAATACAAAAATTAAAAATGATATATTAATCAAGGCAAGCAATATACTAAAAGAATACATCATAACCAAAATGCGATTTTATCTAAAGAATATAAAATAGGTTTAAACTTCGAAAATGATCTATGCATTTGGCTACAAAAAATTGTTGAATAAAAATCATTAAATTATATCAATAAATGTCTTCCTCCAAGGTGTATTTGATAAAATTCAGTACAAATTAATGCAATCACAATTTTTATAAAAAAGGTAAGAAAACTTGGAACAGGACATTTTCTTAGCTAATAAAGGAGATCTAACAAAATTTTACTTAGTAATAATATGTTGGAAATCTCCCATTAAAGAGAGAAATATGATCACAATGTCTATTATTACCACTATTATTTAAACTTTTACCTATAGCCCTAAGCAACTCAGTAAGACAAGGGAAAAATGATGGATTTGGAAAATAAGAGATATCTTCATAAATGAAGACTCAATTGACAAATATTGAGAATAATAAATACAGCAGTAAAATTTTATTAAAAACAGCATGAAAAATCAGTAGCATTCCTATAAAAAATTAAAAAGTAGACTTTTTAAACAGCTAAAACTTTTTAAATTATTAGGAAGGAAACATAAGAAATATGCAAGAATTTTAGGTATGATATCATAAAAATTGACTGATTGGTGAAAGTAAAATTTCTTGAAGAAATGGATAAACCTCATGATCTTTGGATGAAAATTTCAGTGCAGTAAAGATTTCAAGTCTACTTAAATTAGTTAAAAAGAAAAACGGTGCTTATCTCTGAGAAAGGGATATTGTTTGAGGGTTTTTAAAAAGACATTCATGACTAAGATATTTTCATATTTCAAATATAATGTATAAATTATACTAAAATTTAATAGAAACATTTTCCTGTATACTTTCTTTTTTTCTATAAAGTTGCTATTATTTTTACTTACAATGTCACTTAAGGATACTGATAATAACAAATCAATTGGATGTAATTTGTCTTGTTAAGGTAAATTAAGGTTTAAATTAAGAGCATGGATGGTTGACCTCCACAGAGTGCTATGTGATAGGAAATACTGGTCTGATAAAAATTCACCCACCCTTGATCAATTGCCTTTGTACTTTGTGCCATCTCCCTTCCATTAAAACCGAGGTTAAGAATGATTTTTTATAAAACATAACATTAGTGATGATATGATGGATGTTTTGAGCTTTGTGACCTGTGAGCTCCAGAAATTTTTGAAAAACATATTAATCAGTTTTTATTTCTGCTGGAATTTTTGAAACTGGTACAAGTAAATCAAGTATTTCATAACTCACACAATCTTTCTTATTCTAGTAGCTCAACAAATATGGAATGAAGAAAACTTTGGTTTGGTACTTTTCTAAAGTGATTATGAACAACATCTCTAGCTGAAGTCACCAGTCACCTCCAATATGCCAGAGAACTTTATAAAGTATTCTTGATATTAAAATGCTTACCCTGAAGAATTGGAATATTTTGGTCACTACCACTTTTTTAAAAATTAATGATTTATTAACTCCTATAGTACAACACTTTTGATTCTCATCAGCCCCATTTTCTTCCCTTTGCCTGTCATTTTATGTTCCATAGATTTCAGCCCTAAGTTCTTTTATTGTTTCATTGTACAGATTCTATATAAGCAATATAGTTCCTATTTATTTTTTAATACTTATATACTGAAAATGAAAATCTATATCTTTATCTAACTTACTGTTTAACTTCAAATATGTATATGTAATTTACTGATAGATATCTAACCTTGGATATCATACAGGTGGCTATAACATATAATGTCAAAAATAAACCCTTCAACTTCATTATGATTCATTCTGTCTATTTCTCTATATCAGTTTTGATACTGCTACACAGTAAGTTGCTCATAAATTTACCTGAGCATAGTCTTCAGCAAGCCAATCTTCACCAATACCCCCAAACCTATATATTCAATCACAGATGTATCCTGACTTTAATTCCTAAATATTCTCAAATATTTTCCTTAATCTATTATTACAACTCATTCCTTAGGTCAAGTCACCATCATGTTTGTCTAAAACATTTAAAAAACACCTCTATTAATTCTCCTGTTAACAATTTTAATTTTAATATTTTAACAAATATACCCTCCATATTATTGCCTGATGAATCTATCTAAAACTTAATGATGATCGTGTTCTTATAACACTTGTGACTCAGCATGCAGTCATACTATAATCCAAACTATTAAGCATAGGGTAAAAAATAGTACTGATATTATAAATATAGAAATTTATAATATCTATATTATATTTATAAATTTAGATTAGAAAAAATTAAAATTTTAGAAAAGTAGCACTTTTCTACTGAAAATGTTACCAACTCTGTGGAGCAATGTTTATTTTCAGTTTTTTGTTAGTTTTTAGATAGCATGCCATATCAGATCCTCTATGAAGTGGTCCCTGACCATTTAATGGCCTCATTACTGTCATCCTTCATCTCTCACTTTATCATGAATAAGAACAATAAAATCTCACTCAGTTCTTATGGGCTTATATTCTAATGGGGGCTGATAAAACATCATGACTAATAAATGTTAGTTTATTTAGAAAATCTGATAGAATCTTAAAAAATATTTATTAGAACTAATAACTGAATATAACAAGGTTTCAGTATATAAAATCAATATAAAATTATATTTCTCTATACAAGCAGCAAACATTTGGAAGTTAAACTAAAAAGTACCCTTTCAATAGCATCAAAAATATGTAATAATTAGGGTTAAATCTGACAATGGATGCACAAGATCAGTATACTGAAAACAATAAAATATTGTTGAATAAAATTAAAGGAGACCTGAGACATAAACCAATGGAGATATTTACCATGTTCTTCATCAAGACCTAAAATTTTTAAGATGTCAATTCTCCCCAATGTGATCTATGGGTTCATCAAAATCCCAGTCAAAATGTCAGCAGACTTTTTGGAGAAATTGTTAAGTTGGTTTTAAAATCCATATGGAAATGCAAAGATGTTTAATAATTAAAACAGCTTTGATAAAAGAAGAACAAATTTGGAGTACTAACATAACCTAATAGACAAACAAATCAATGGATAATAATAGAAAGTTCAGGAATATACCCACACACACATATATATATATATATATATATTTTTTTTTGTTTGTTTTGTTTTGTTTTTTTTTTGTTGTTTTTTTTTGTGGTACGCGGGCCTCTCACTGCTGTGGCCTCTCCCGTTGCGGAGCACAGGCTCCGGACGCGCAGGCTCAGTGGCCACGGCTCACGGCTCACGGGCCCAGCCGCTCCGCGGCACGCGGGATCCTCCCAGACCCGGGCACGAACCCGCGTCCCCTGCATCGGCAGGCGGACTCTCAACCACTGCGCCACCGGGGAAGCCCCCCACACATATATTAACATGTGATTTTTGGTGAATGTGCAGAAGCAATTCAGTGGAGAAAGAATAGTATTTACAACAAATGGTGCTGGAGCAATTGGGTATACTTAAGGAAGAAAAACAAAAAAAAAGCAAAGAAAGAAACCGCCCAAAACTCCAGAAAACAAAAAAAAACTAAAAAACAAAGAAAACCTTCAATAGGTACCTGGCATAATACATGCAAAACTTAATACAAAATGGATGACAGATTTGAATTTAAAACCTAAAACTATAAAACTTGTAGAAGGAAAAAGAAACAGGAGAAAATATTTTGGTCTTGTCCTAGGCAAATATTTCTTAGATAGAACACCAAAAGCATAGTCTATAAAAGCAAAGAAAATTGATCTTCACTAACATTAAAGCTTTCTGCTTTCAATAAAAACTGTTAAAGGAATAAAAAGTCAAGTCACTTTTCTAAAAACTAAGTTGTGGGTTTGTTTTTAAAATCAAAGCATAGACTGGGGAAAATTATTTGCACAGCATATATCTGATAAAAAATTTGCATTCAATATAAATAAAAGTCTCACACTTAAATAATAAGAAAATAAAGCAACAGCAACAACAACAGCAACAAAAATGGACAAAATATTTGAACAGAAACTTCACCAAAGAAAATTTACAGATGGGAAACAAGTACAGAAAAAGATGCTTAACCTCATTAGAATGTAGGGAACTGCAAATTAAAACTCACAATGAGATAGCAAAATACATTACATAAATGGCTATAATTTAAAGACTTATCATACTAAATATCAAAGATGTTGAGGGATTGGGACTTTCATGCACTGCTCATGGAAATTAACATTGTATAATCACCTTGAAAAATAGTTTGACACTTTCCTAAAAGTTAAACATACATATACAATATTATCTGACTTGTGTACTCCTGGATATTTATCTATGAGGAAAAAAGCATGTCTGCCTGCAAAATTCTGATAATTCCAATGTGTGGGTTTTTCCTCATGCCAACAATCTCCACCCCACCTCCATCTCAGATGTTAATTCCAAGTCCCAGGTTGTTTCCTGTGCTTCTGACCCACCAGTTATAGATGAGAGGTTTCCAACAACCTCTTCCTTGGATTAGATTAATTTATTAGATCAGGTCACAGAACTCAGAGAAACATTTTACTTACTAGGTTTTCTTATAAAGGGATATAAGTCAGTAATAGCCAGATGAAAGAGATGTAAAGGGCAAGGTTTGGGAAAAGGACATGGAGATTCTATGCTCTCTGAGAGCACACTTTTCTCAAATCTTCACATGTTCACCAACCAGGAAACTCTCCAAACCCCACCCTTTGGGGTTTTTATGAAGGCTTAATTATATTGGCATCGTTGATTAAATAATTGCCCATTGGTGATTGAACTCAGTCTCCAGTCCCTCTCCACTCCCTGGAGGTCTGTGGATTGGGACTGAAAGTTCTAACCCTCTAATCTCATGGGAGGCTCCACTGGCAACTAGTTCCCACCCTTAGGTTACCTAGGGACTTTCCAAAGTCACCTCATTAACCTAACAAAAGAGCACTTGTTTGCTCTCAATGTTTATGAAATTCCAAGGGTTTTAGGAACACTATACTAGGACTGGGAAGGAAGACCAAACATATATTTCTTATTATGAATCACAATATCACAATCTACCCCCTGCTCTTTGAACACAGATCTCTTATAGCAAAATAATCATAATGATAAAAAGATACTGGTACTTTACTAGAATCCCATTCAATCATTAATAAATATCCAGTCCATCACTGTATGAAAATATTTCTCAAGGCAAGGCTACAAGTTTGCAGGCTTTTGAAAGGGAGCAGAATATGTGAACCCCAAATAGGCCACTTTGGCATGTAGATTATTTTGAGCTGTAGACAGTCAAGACCCAACAGAGGAAGAGCTGTTTAGCTTCCCTTAACTGCCTAAAAGAATTTAGATAGGGTGCCTGTGCCAGGAGAAAGTTAGTATCAAAAATAATTTTTTAATCAGAAATACTTACCTGCATGGCATGGCAAATATTTGTTTACCAAACACTTGTTCTTCTCCTCTTTCTGTGAATTGTCTGCTTTCCTTTTGAAGCCCCCTACCCCCTTCTCCTTACCTCAGGATGGCATATAAGCCTCAATTGCCTGAATATCTTTGGGTTTGATGTCTCTGGGACTCCTATACGTATGAATTTGGTTTTCTCCTATTAATCTGTCATATGTCAATTTAATTATTAGACAAGCTAAAGAATATAGAAGGGAAGAAGAAAAAAAATTATGCCCCTACACTTCCATTGAGTCTTGTCAGGTTCCAAAATCTGAAATAGTGTCAGGAATATATGGCTTCACACTTTTAGGCATCTGCTATCATCAAGCTAAGAGACATTGTCATCTCTTGCTCTGAGTCTCTTTTGAGGTGTCAATGTAATATTGGGTTTTCCTTAATATGTAACTCGTGTATTATTTATTTTACCCAAAGCTACTATTTTTCCTTCTCTCTATTTATACACAAACATTTTTGTCCTTTGAAGGGACATTAGTTTTGGCACTGTGCTGATCTAGATTGCAGGTAGCAAGCCCTTCCCCTCAGTCCATTTCTATTCAGACAATATAAGAATATATAAGCATAGAACTTCTGTGTTATTTTTACCACCAAGGAGTATAGATGAATTCATGGTTAATCTCAATTTTGCCAAATGGGGTAAAGGCACATTCTGACCCATCAGGCCCTTAGAAATGCTGAGATAATGATTAAAAACATGACATGAACAGATGGAAAGATATACTTTGTTTTTGGATTGGAAGAATCGATACTGTTAAAATGACCATACTACCCAAGGCAACCTAGAGATTCAATGCAATCCCTATCAAATTACCAATAGCAACTTACAGAAGATGGTGGAGGAGTAGGAGGAGGTGGAGTTCATCTCCCTCCACAGATGCATCAAGAATTGCATCTATAGATGCAACAATTCTCACAAAACACTGGCTAAAATCTAGCAGAAGACCTTGGACACTGGAAAGGACTATAAAGATCGCTGCATAACTGGGTAGGATGAAAAAAAGAAGTGAAAAGGAGGAGGAGAGGAAGCAGGACAGGACCTGCACCTTGGGGCAGGGGAGCTGAAGCAGAGGAGAGATTCCCGAATTCAGGGAAACCCCTCTCTGATGGGGAAACTTCCTCTCTGATGGGGAAATTGATTGGGACAAAAGGGAAGCATTTGAGGTTGTTGGAAGAGAGTGAAGTGGCCAATCTCTGGCAGTTGGGACAGAGTGAGAAATACATAGATGGTCCATACTGCAGCCCTACATGACCCAGACTGGGGTGTGTGTTCACAGGTGTGCAAAAGAGCTGGGAGCTGGAGCATGGAGACTGGAGAACAGATGTGGAGTAAGAAGTTCTTTTGTCTGTGGGGAGACGGACTGAGGGGATGGGCGGGTTATGAAATCCACATCAGGGAATGCCTACAGAAGAAGACTAGACTGCCATGGAAGCAGAGCACTACTGCTGAGACACACCCAGGGGAGGAGCCACTATTGTAGCCTCTGTCTCCCCGCACACTGGCACCTGCTGACAAACAATAAAGGAAGCCCTCTCAGGGCTGGCTCTCACATGCCAGTCACTGAGCAATAAGAAAAACCTCAGGGCTGGAACTCATGAACCAGTTGCAGGGCAATAAAAAAAAATAAGCCTCTCAGGGCTCACCCTCACATGCCAGCTACCAGGCACCAGAAAAAGCCTGGCCAGGGCTGGCCCTTATGCATCTCACACCAGATGCCAGTAAAGGCCTTCACTAGGGCCATGTTTATTGCACCCATGGCTGCCAGCTTCCCTGCTCATTTGGCACCACTGGGCTCTCACAATGCAAGCAGTCATACCACCTCTGCACCCTGTCCTCAGTGGGACAGACCCAAGAGCTCCAAGGCAGCCTCAGGACCAGACTCCTGTGGATGGACAACATGCAGAGGTGGGGATAAAACCAAAGCTGAACCCCAGGGATGGGGCAACTAAGGAGAGGATCAGAAATATTTCCATCAGCTTAACAAGCTGCAGATTAAATCCCCACGATCAGCTAGGTAGACCCTGTGTCAATGGAATATCTGAGTCAATGATGAGTGGTCCCACAAATGAAAACAGTCTAGCTCTGTCAGCTGTGGACTTTGGGGGTAAGCACACACAGGAAGTGGGTCAGATCAGAGTCTGAGTGGTGCTCACAGGGCCCTCAGCATGTCCAGAAATCAACCCAGAGGAAGAGGAGGGCCTCTTAGGGAGGTGAAGGTGGACTGTGGCTCACAGCATGTGCAAGAACACATGTGAGACCCCAAGGAAACATAATAATTATTATTAATTTTATTATGTTTTGATTCATTCTGTTGTTGCTTCTGGCTTTTGTTTTGTTTTTGTTGTTGTTTTAGGTTTTTTTTTCATTTAGTTTTTTGGGATCTTCGTGTTTTATAAGATATTTTTATTTATTTATTTTATTTAAAAAATATTTCTATTTTTACTTTGCTTTGCTGTTGTTCTGTGTTCTTTTCCCTTATTTTTTTCTTTCTTCTTTTTCTTATATATATATATATATATATATATATATATATAAAATATTTCCATTTCTAATTTGCTTTTCAGTTGTTGTGTTATTTTCCCTTTTTATATTATTTTACTTTTTTAATCATTTAAATCAGATAGCTCTGTTTCCTTGCTTTATTCTTCAGTTGGCACACAGCTTTGGTTTTGTATTTAAGTTTTGTGTTTTTCTTAGTTCTGATACTAATTGTTTGATTTCATTTTTGGGTTCTTCTGATTGTCTGGTGTTCTCTTGCTTTTTGTTTTATTTGGTTGTGTTTTTCTTTTTTTGAGTGTGTGTTTCCTTCTTTCTGTTTGTTTGATTTTACTTTTGACAATTTGTCTGGGTGTTTTTAGTCTTTTTTTTTTTTTCAATTTCCTTTATTGTTGAGATGAGCAACTTGCGGGGTGTTGTTCCCTCAATCGGAAGTTAGGCCTGAGGCTCTGGGGTGGGAGCACAGATTCCAGGATGCTGGACTACTAGAGAATTCCCAGCCCCAGGGAAGATTAATTGCTGAGAGGTCTCATGGAGGCCTCTATCTGAATCCAAGACCTGGCTCCACCCAACCGCCTGCAGCTCCCAGTGCTGGATGCTTCACACCAAACAACAAATAAGACAGGAGCACAAACCCACCAATCAACACACAGACTACCTGAAGTCTTACTAAGCTCATAGACAACCCAAAACACACCACCCAAGACAGCCCTGCTCATCAGAAAGAAAAGACACAGCTCCAGCCACCAGAAAGCAGGCACCAGTCCCTTGATTAGGAAGCCTACACAAGACACTGGATGAACACTACCACCGGGGGAAGAGAATAGAAGCAAAATGAACTACAAACCTGTAACCTAAGGAAAGAGACCTCAAATACTTTAATTAGACACAATGAAAAGACAGAGAAATACCTTTCAGGAAAAGGAGCAAGATAAAAACCCACAAGACCAAATAAATGAAGAGGAAATATGCAAACTACATGAAAAAGAATTCAGACTAATGATAATAAAGAAGATCAAAAATCACAGAAATAGAATAGAGAAAATACAAGAAACGTTTAACAAGGACCTAGGAGAAATAAAGAGCAAACAAACAGTCATGAACAACATAATAACTGAAGTTAAAAACACTCTAGAAGGAATCAAGATCAGAATAACTGAGAAAGAAGAACAGAGAAGTGAGCTGGAACATAGAATGGGGGAAATAACTGCTGCAGAGAAGCATAAAGAAAAAAGAATGAAAACAATTGAAGACAGTCTCAGAGACCTCTGGAAGAACATTAAGTGTACCAACAATTGAATTATAGGTGTCCCAGAAGAAGAAGAAAAAAGAATGGGTCTGAGAAAATATTTGAAGAGATTATAGTTGAAAACTTCCCTAACATGGAAAAGGAAATATTCATTCAAGTCCAGGAAGTGCAGAGAGCCCCATACAGGACAAAACCAAGGAGAAACATGCCGAGACATATTAATCAAACTAATAAAACTTAAACACACACACAAAAAATATTAAAAGCAGCAAGGGAAAAGCAAAAAGTAATATAAAAGGGGATCCCTATAAGGTTAACAGCTGATCTTTCAGCAGAAAGTCTGCAGGACAGAAGGGAGTGACAGGATACATTTAAAGTGATGAAAGGGAAAAAGCTACAACCAAGATTACTCTACCCAGCATGGATCTCATTCAGATTCAATGGAGAAATGAAAAGCTTTACAGACAAGCAAAAGTTAAGAGGATTCATCACCACCAAACCAGCTTTACAACAAATGCTAAAGGAACTTCTCTAGGCAGGAAACACAAGAGAAGGAAATTACCTACAAAAACAAACAAAAAACAAAAAATGAAAATGGTAATAGGAGCATAAATATCAATAATTACCTTAAAGGTAAATGGGTTAAATGCTGGAACCAAAAAACACAGACTGGCTGAATGCATACAAAAATAAGACCTGTATATATGCCATCTAAAAGAGACCCACCTCTGACCTAGAGACATATATGTACTGAAAGTGAGGAGATGCAAAAAGATATTCCATGTGAATGGAAATCAAAAGAAAGCTGGAATAGCAATTCTCATACCAGACAAAATAGACTTTAAAATAAAAACTATTACAAGAGATAAAGAAGGACACTACATAATGATCAAGGCATCAATATAAAAAGAAGATATAACAATTGAAAATATCTATGCACCTAACATAGGAGCAACTCAATACATAAGGCAAATGCTAACAGCAATAAAAGGGGAAATAAACAGTGGCACAATAATAGTAGAGGATTTTAACAACCCACTAACACACATGGACAGGTCATCCAAACAGAAAATAAATGAGGGAACACATGCTTTAAATGACACATTAGACCAGAAGGACTTAATCAATATTCAAAGGACATCGCATTCAACAACAACAGAATACACTTTCTTCTCAAGTGCACTCAGAGCATTCTCCAGGGTAGATCATGCCTTGGGTCACAAAAAAAGCCTCGGTAAATTTAAGAAAATTGAAATCATATCAAGTATCTTTTATGACCACAGCACTATGAGACTAGATATCAATTACAGGAAAAAAAATCTGTAAAAAATACACACACATAGAGGTTAACCAATATGCTAATAAACAACCAAGAGGTCAATGAAGAAATCAAAGAGGAAATCAAAAAATACCTAGAAACAAATGACAATGGAGACATGACAACCCAAAACCTATGGGAAACAACAAAAGGAGTTCTAAGAGGGAAGTTTATAGCAATACAATCCTACCTCAAGAAACAAGAAAAATCAAAAATAAACAACCTAACCTTACACCTAAAGCAATTAGAGAAAGAAGAACAAAAAAACCCTGAAAGTTAGAAGAAGGAAAGGAATCATAAAGATCAGAACAGAAATAAATGAAAAAGAAATGAAGAAAACAATAGAAAAGATCAATAAGCCTAAAAGCTGGTTCTTTGAGAAGATAAAAATATTAATAAACCATTAGTCAGACTTACCAGGGAAAAAAGGGAAAAGACTCAAATCAGCAGAATTAGAAATGAAAAAGGAGAAGTAACATCTGACGCTGCAGAAATAAAAAGGATCATGAGAGACTACTACAAGTAACTATATGCCAATAAAATGGACAACCTGGAAGAAATCAATAAGTTCTTAGAAAAGTATAACCTTCTAAGACTGAACCAGGAAGAAATAGAAAATACAAACAGACCAATCACATGCACTGAAATTGAAACTGTGATTAAAAATCTCCCAACAAACAAAAGCCCAGTACCAGGTGGCTTCACAGGTGAACTTTATTAAATATTTAGAGAATAGCTAACACCTACCCTTCTCAAACTCTTCCAAAGTATAGCAGAGGGAGGAACACTCCCAAATTCATTCTACGAGGCCACCATCACCCTGATACCAAAACCAGACAAAGATGTCACAAAGAAAGAAAACTACAGGCCAATATCACTGATGAACATAGATGTAAAAATCCTCAAGAAAATACTAGCAAACAAAATCCAACAGCACATTTAAAGGTTCATACACCATGATCAAGAGGGGTTTATCCCAAGAATGCAAGGATTATTCAATATAAACAAATCAATCAATGTGATACACCATATTAACAAACTGAAGGGTAAAAACCATATGATCATCTCAATAGATTCTGAAAAAGCTTTTGACAAAATTCAACACACATTTATGAAAAAAAGCTCTCCAGAAAGTGGACATAGGGAGAATCTATCTCAACATAATAAAAGCCATATATGACAAACCCACAGCCAACATCATTCTCAAAGGTGAAAAACTGAAAGTATTTCCTCTAAGATCAGGAACACGACAAGAGTGCCCACTCTTACCACTATTATTCAACATAGTTTTGGAAGTTTTAGCCATGGCAATCAGAGAAGAAAAAGAAATAAAAGGAATCCAAATTGGAAAAGAAGAAGTAAAACTGTCATTGTTTGAATATGATGTGATAGTATACATAGAAAATCCTAAAAATGCCACCAGAAAACTACTAGTTTCTTATATCATCTTAGGTATTGTGGGTAGTTCAGATTTTAAGATCATTTCATGTCCTTCAGTCAAAAGTGAAGCTTCAATCAATGTCTGATAACAAGGTAGTAAATAGCCCTCAAGTGGAAATTCTCTAGTTCAGAATCCCATTAGTTATTGCTCAGAGGTGCTCACAGACTTTTGCCATAAGCTCCAGTCTATGTTCCAAATAATGCTATCACACAGAGAATTTTTCCCTACCAGCTTTTATTTCACAATGTGTAGGCCCAGGCAAGCTTACTGCTTCCCATTTAGCATTTCTGATTAATATTCTTGAAGGGTGGATTTACATGCCTCTGTTTTACAATACTACGCAGGGGAAATGTTCCACTGTATGACATAATATCCATTCCTGTAACAGATTCAGGTCAAGGAGACACACCTTCTTTACATAAAGCCTGTAAAAAAATCTTCCATATTTTATGCTCGTATTGGCTCTTATATTTTTATGTTCTCTCAGTCTAATTGTAGCCCAAGTCACGGCTTCACCAATGGGTTTTGGTACCTCAGTGCATGTGGCTCCTGAATCGAGGGATCCTGGAAGCTTCTTTACCCCCTGGCTGTTTTACCCAGTCTTGTGCAAAACACTTTGGGTCTTCAGTGAGGGGTCAAGCCAAGGGACCCAAGGGATTGTCCTTCCATCCATCTTTAACTTGATTGATCTGCTTAACCAATGCCACAAACTATCATTTGTCAGGTTTCTCATTGTAATCTCTCCCTTCCATATTTTTAAATTTTCCTAAATGTATAAATAGAGCAGGCTTGTTTGGGTTCCTTTAGTGTTGGGGAACCTGAAAGTGGTCCCTTTGGCCCGCCCAATCTTTGGTAGTGCTATATTAAAACTTTTTTTAATCCCATACATTTGCATGTAATTTATCCCATTTATTAATAATTATCTAAAGATTTATACCCTGCTGGTATGGGTCCCATGACACTATTCTTTCTTTTTCCTCTTTGTTCCATTATCATCAATATTTGCTTTATTCAGCTTATTTCATAATAAACATTTAAAAAATTCCACCCAGGGGCTTCCCTGGTGGCGCAGTGGTTGAGAATCCGCCTGCCGATGCAGGGGACACGGGTTCATGCCTCAGTCCGGGAAAATCACACATGCCGCGGAGCGGCTGGGCCCGTGAGCCATGGCCACTGAGCCTGTGCATCCAGAGCCTGTGCTCCGCAACGGGAGAGGCCACAACAGTGAGAGGCCCACGTACAAAAAAAAAAAATTCCACCCAGCTAAGATCTGTCTCTTGATTCTCTACTCTGCCTTTTCCCTTCTCCTATTAATTAACCTAATATTTTCGTTAGCATCTGTAAACCAATGAGGGAATGTTTATACAGCATAATTGATAAGGCTTCCCAAATTGTCCTTTGTTTTAGTATCAATAAAGTTATATGGGGTGCCCAGGTGAAAAGGTCCCCCTTAATCACAGCATTTACCATGATCTGGATATCTAATGGGCATATTTAACAGGTAAATATCCTGGACATCATAAAGCCAGTCCCACATGGCTTGCGTATGAAGCTTATCAGCTGCTTCACCCAGACTGTTCCACTTGACAATTACCGGGGGACTTGGGCAGTTCCCCTTTTCAGGGTAAACAGACCTAACAGTGACTTTTACTGAGTCCACCAAGCTGGCTGTTTCCTTAAGAATAATGTCCTGTGTGGCTGGATCACATATAGCCATCTGCGATTGTTCCATAGTGAGCTGAGGGTCCTGTATCAACCTAAACATTCTCTTCACTCTGCAGTATTCAAAACTAAAGACACAGCCCCCAAATAAGTTACTCTCACAAACCATTTGAGTAAAAGTTATCCAGGAAGCAGATGATACCAATTTACAAAAAAAAAAAAAAAAAAAATCCTTCATACTATACCCTCCTAGTTTCAATAGTTTCTTGATTTTGCCCTCCCGCCACCCCTACTGGCTACCTTCTTGGTGACCCAAGGTCTTAGAGGTGTTTTCTGCTGTCCCTGAATACTTTTTCCCTTGGAAAGCAGCTTTGAGGCTAGTGGAAGCAACTCAAACTGACCAAAATTTGAGCTTGGTCTAGCATCAAGGTTTGACCTACATTCTTTTAATTTAATTTTGCTTATTACAAATAACAATAACCAAGGGATTGCCTTTTTCTCTCTAGTTTGTGTTTTCTTATGCATCCAGTGAACCAATTCCCAGGGATTTGGATTGATCTCTAAATTCCATTGGTGCAAATGCACAAGGGATCATGTACCCATTTTGCAGAAAGCCAAATTCTGACAGCAAGTGTTTACAGCAAATAAGGATTAATTTTCATGGTGCCAAGGAAGGCAGTGGGAGACAAATCTCAGATCCATGTACTCTGGGTCTTTCAGTTAGGGATATTTTAAAGGGGAAGAACAAAGGAACTGGGATTAATCATTGTCATGTGACATTCCTGTGATATTTCTTAATCATGGTTTCGGGGGTCAGAATGTCTCTGGCTTACAATTCTCTGGCCAGATGGCCCATGGCTTAGGGATTTGTGAGATCATGTTGCCTGGAGAAACAACCCAAGTTTGTACATTAACAATGATATCAGCAACAGCCATTTTAGTACAGTAACCATGTTATCAATAACAGCAATCTTAGTCATCTGACTCTAGCTGATTAGTGTTTAATTAACACAGGATTGTGTTCAGAGAAAACAGGAAGGGATTGCGGTCAGAGAAGACAAACAAGGGAATAAAGTTTTGGATAGAGAGATATTCATAAACTCAGAAAGGGAACTCAGTTCTAGGGGGGCTTTGTTTCAATGGTACATTTTACCTTTAGTAACTGATCACAGCACAGTTGCTGCCCCATACCATGGATGATCATGGAGCCACTTAGGAAACAAAGGTTCTTCAACTTCCACACTTTTATATTTTCTTTTTCTAAGCCACATGTTTCTTTGAGACAGGGATGATCTAGCAAATCTCTTTTTGTGATGCCAAATGTAAAGAAAAAATAAAACCCAAAAACCTCAGTCCTTCCTCCTGCATTTGTTCTGTACACTCAAACTACAACCACCCTCAGTATACTTCTGACTCTTCTGGTCACCAAATGTGTGAGACTTTTTTCCACTTCAAGCAACTCTTTTGACACCAGCTTAATTTCCTATGATTTAACTCATTTCTGACACTATCTCCCTGGAGATAACATCAGATCCCACAGGTTAAGGGATCAGTCCCATGAGACTGTCCCCCACTTCAGATGTCAATTGCAAATAGTAGGTCCCCAAGTTACACACAAATTCTGTCTGGCTTGGTGGCAAATCAGAGGCTCCCATGACCTCTTCCCTTTTGGATTCAATTATTTGCTAGAAGAGTTTACAGAACTCTGGGAAGAACTTATGTTTACTAGTTTATTAAAAGCTATGATAAAGGCTATGGATGAAAAAATAATAGGGTGAAGACTGCGAGGGTCTTGAATGCAGGAGATTCTGTCTCTGTGGAGTTGAGGTTTGTCACCCTCCCAGTATGTGGATGTGTTCACCTACCTGGAAGCTCCGTGAATCTTTTAGTGTTGGGATTTTATAAGGCTTCCTCACATAATCAATTATAAACTCCATTTCCAGCTCTATGCCCTCTCTGGAAAAGGAGAGTGGGGTTGAAAATTCTAAGCTCCTGATCATGTTTTGGTCTTTCTGGTAATCAGCAGCCCCCATCCAAAGCCATCCAAGAACTCCCCCAGATTCACTACATTAGAACAAAACACACTCCTATCATTTAGAAAATTCCAAGGGATTTAGGAGCCATGTGTCAGGACCAGGGTCAAAGACCAGATATTAAAATGAAAGTTATTTCTAATGCTCTATTACTTAAGAAATTACAAAGGTGTTGGGAGCTCTATGCCAAGAACTGGGGCCAGAAATAAATGTATGTTCTATTATTTCACACATGTAGTTTTTTTCTTGATATAATGTTTCCATTTGTATTGTAATATTCCTTTTTAAAGTCACAACTTCTCCAATGGCAGGAAAGATAAACAAAACTTGATCATTTTATACCAGATTACTTATCACATAGGAATTTAGAAGTTTCAAGAGCTCAGTGCCAAGAATCAAGGGCAGAAACTATATATATATAATTTTTCTATTACATCAAAAACTGTTTAAAGAGTTTTATCCAAATGTTCATAGTGTCTGTATTCATTTAATTTTGATAGCCTAAAACTGAAAATAACACAAATACTCATCAGCAGGTGTTATGAGCTGAATTGTGTTCCCTCCCAATTCATATGTTGAATTCTTACCCCCAGTGTCTCAGAATTACTGTATTGGGAGATAGGGCCTTTACACAATGTAACTAAGTTTAAAGGAGGTCATTAGGATGGGTTCAAATCCAATTATGTCTGCTGTCCTTTTAAGAAGAGGAGATAAGGGCACAGACACACATATACTCATGGGTAACCATGTGAGAACATAGAAGGCAGCAGTTTACAAGCAAAGGAGAGAGGCTACAGAAGAAAAAAACCCTGAAGACACCTTGATCTCAGACTTCTAGCCTCTAGAATTATGAGAAAGTAAATTTCTGTTGTTTAAGCCACCCAGTCTGTGGTACCTTGTTACAGCAGCCCTAGAAAACGAATACACCAACAAACTGATAAACTGTCATATATCCATACAATGTGATACTTTTGTACAAAAGAGTGAACTATTGATATATACAACAACATTGATGAACCTCAAAACAATTATGTTGAGTAAAAGAAGCCAGTTATAAAAGTGTATGTACCCTATATTCCACTTATATGAAATTCTAGAAAATTAACTCTAATTTATCAATAAAATGACAAAAAGCATATCAGTGCTGACCTACAAATGAGAGGAGGGGTCAAGGAGGGATGATAAGGAAGAATTTCAATGGTGTGTTAAAAACAAAATTAAACTGAGTAAATTTAAAGATTTAATTGGCTTCATTTCATTATTCACGAATTGGACAGCGTCCTAATTTATTAGATAGAAAAGACCTCCGAGGAACTCTGAAAAATGGAAGACTCATATTGTTTCAGAAAAGGTTGCCTTCTTTTGGGAAAAGACTATGGTCTATCAGGCATATTTCCTCACTAGTACTAACCAGCTAATTCCAGATGGACTGGTTAAAGGTCACATTTCTGAGAGAGGCTGAAACTTCAGTTAGGTTAGGTATTAAGTCTTGGATTGCTGATGTAAGGCTTAGCACAAGTGACTCCATTTTGGGCCTGTTCTTTCTTTCTTTTTTTTTTTTTTTTTTTTGGTTAACAATTCCCTCCTTCTGATCAAACTCTCAGCTTAACTGAAAGATGTGATAAAAAATTTAAGGCATTAGCCCCACCTCCAACTACCGCGTTGAAGTTCTCATAGCTTTTGCTGATACTAATATGGTATTCACAGGTCATGACTTCAGGTTCATATTTTTTGAGTTTGTCATTCTCTCTGTTCCTTTTTCTATATTCTAGTCTTAAGTAGATCATTGGCTTGATGGTTAGCAGCTGTGAACATGCATTTAAAGCTTTCGAGAAAATACAGTGCACCAGGGATACTGCTATGATTATTCTAAGCAAGATAATCCCCAATGTCTAGAGTGTGCTTTGGAGCCATGGTCCTTAAGAACCAAACCAATCAAAATCAAGTAAGTCAAAGAAAGACCCCATTGAAAGAATTACTTTCTTAAGCCAAGTGGCTGGTTCAGTAATTTTACATAGCTGAGTTTCAACTTCCCCAGGAGTGTGTAAACCAGGTGCAGAAAATGGTGTTAATCATAACACATATACTTCCTTTTTCAGCCAAAAGATAATCAAGGGCTATCCTATTATTAAGAACAACTTTGATCAGAGAATCTAAGAATTTCTTTTTAACAGCTATTGCTCTAGTGGTGGATTTTGCAATATCTTCAAGAATTAAGGAGAGATAAATGATTTGTACTCACTCCAAACCAGGGAAGCAAGGCTTTACCAAAGGAAGCAAATCCTGAATTATACATGTCTTCTTGTAAGCCCTTTCTAACTCAATGATGTAAATTCAGGGGAGTTGATCAATGAGGTATCTCAGTTCATTTGTGAACAGTTAAAGGCACAGTTAGATAACAAAAGAGACATTGCAAAATTATGTGACAGACACTTAAGGCAGTCATAGGCTCAAGAATGATAGCCACCACAGATAAAGATAAATCCTTTTGGGGCACAAACCACTCCAACTAAAGTGACACTGTTAATGGACAGATCAGAGTTTTAGATGATAAATCTATAAGTCTGAAAGGTTACTGCCATTAGCAAAGGCCTGGGAGATAAAAATGATGGTATTGTCTTTCCAGGCTAATGTCATAGTAAAGGAAAGAAAGAAAAGAATAAAAGCTTTCATGTTTAGTTAAAGTATGAAGTCTTGATCCAGGATCTTGGGTGGAAGTGGTCTACCTCAATGTCAGTTACTTCTTTTCCTGGTCAGTTTGATTTTGATGTCTTCACCTTTTGCACAGGGTGAGATTTCAGGTGAAGCTTTCTGCAGCTGTGAGTTGTATACCCAATGTTCAAACCCCTGAAGTTTGGCTGCCATCTGGGTAGTGAGGCAGACCCAGTATAGTTCCTTTCAAGGAGATTCAAGGGAAGTCTTTGTTCTTAGCAATTCCAAACCAGAAGGGTGGGTGAAAATTTGAAGTGTTAGTTGGGAGTATCATAGCTAGATATTTGAGAAAACTAGAATTCAGGCTCTAGTCCAGTTTGCAGGTATATAACAAAAACCTCAAAGAAAATTAACAGAATTAGAATCTACAAAGGAACAAACATAATTTTTCTCTCTATAATCACCTCCAATTTTTTCCAAGACAATCACAGAAAAACTAGTTTGTATCAAAGTTGGCCTGGTTATTTACATAAGTGCAGCAAGAATAACTATTCACCATAACTGCTCTTTTTAATATTGAACTCTTAAAAATCCTCTGAGACCCAGGAAGCCAAGCCAGGGACTTTACCTAGTAAGGCTGTTGCACACACTCTAAGCAAGGTACTATGCCAATTTTTACAAGAATCTTTTGTAGCTCCATAAAGTCAATCTGAGTTCCTTTAAAGCTATCTTGTTATATCTGAGTCTATGTAGTCTATGTAGATCTCTCTCAAATATGGCATTCCAGTTAAAACCTTGGTAACATAGCCAATGTTTCCGATTGTATCCTATTATAAGGAGAACGGTTTTTTATTAAATTTTTGCTAATAACTAACATAAAAAGAATACACGAGGGTTTCCAAATTCTGGAAGAATCAGGTAGGGAAAAAAGTAAATGTTTCATCTTTGTTTACAAAGGTAAACTTTACCAAATTGCTATACGTCACAAATAGCTTAAGAGAAAAATTTTCCTTAAATCTGGAAAAACAAAACATCAAGAAACCAGAAACGTTTCAGACAAAAATCATGAAGTTATAATCATCCTTCTCAGTTAATTCAGTCCTATGTAATAATTAATACTTGTTCTGTTTGAATCCAGTTTTTCTATTAGTTCTAGAAATTCTTACCCACTTCAGTTTTATGATCTTAAAATTATCAGAGACCTGTACTTGTCAAAATCCTCTTTGTGAATCTCCTTGAAGATGAAGCCCTTTTGTAGGAACATTTTTGCAAAAGCATATGAATTAAACAGTAATGTTGTAAATGACAAAGACAAAATTCGCATTGTTAAAAATTAAAGGAGTATTTATTATAACGGAAGTGACAAAAATTTGATGATTTCTGTGTCATACAACATTCTAAGATGATAACTAGAATGATGACTGATAATACTACACCAGGACATATCAGATTTCCAGGAATTTCATACACTTTCTGGAACACATATAACTGTACAACTCTATCATAATTATTACTTCTTATTTGACAATGCTTCTTAGGTAATTTAACACATCAATTAAGCCTAGTTAGTTTAGCATCTCTCTTTTTATATGGAGAGAAAATAATTCTTTTGAGATGTTCCAGGGGACCTCTGGAAAATCCCCAAATTAGTTCAGGATCAAGAAGGTTTCATTTAGAATTTGATTTTGTGAAGTTTGTCAAAAATATTAAACATTTTGAAAACTGACTGAACAGGATCATAGATCGTTATAAAACTATACTTAATTATCTATTTGATCAAAGTGACAATAAAATATTTCAAAGGCAAATACAGAAGGTTACATAGTTGTGAGCAAAACTTAGCTCTTGATAGTGAAAAGACTGTTATCTTAAGTAATCAAAGATGCGATGATAAAGATAACACAAAGCACAGGAAATTATTTTGTAAAAACACGAAATATATTTTCCTCATATTAAATTTTCCAATGAAAATTTAATTTTCATTGTAAGTTTTCAATCACTAATGAACAATCCTCCTTGGATGTAAGAGAGGTCTCCAAAGAGGGTGCAAGGGATACTACCTTCCCCAAATCCAGAGGCACTCACAAAGTTAGACAAAAGAAAGAACAGACAACTTGCATGTCCCAGGCAGGCAGAAAGCTAAGCCAAGTTCTTAGGACCTGAAATGAGACAAGCAAAAAGGCAATAGCTATTCTTGGGAGAGAAAAGATCAATAACCAGGTCTGGATTTGGAAAGGAACATGAAATTTTATTTTCCTCTCCCAACGGGGCACTACAGAAAGAAATTCAGGAGACCTGACTTTGATAAGAATTCTCAACATTTTCTGGATCCTGCCAATTTTTCCTGCATCTCCTCTGCAGGTCCTGGTATCTACCAGAATTTGGCAAGTTGTTTTTTTGTTTGTTTGTTTGTTTTTGTTTTTGTTTCTTTTCCTCTTGGCTGTTTAAGGGAATAAAGTTTACCAGTTTACCAGGAAATTGCTGACTATTATCATCTCTAGTAGGAGCCCATATGGGAGCTCTCTTTGGAGGTAGATACAAGGGAATTCAAGTTAATGTTGAAGAAACTGCACAGGGCCTTTGAGGAAAATCTTTCCACTGTTTCAGTTGATTACAACTGAGATATAAATTCCTGGGCCAGTGTTTTGATGATGGACCCCCTAGGAGGGTATAATAGGGGAGGCTTAGGTGTTGTTCTTGATACCTTCTGTGTGTTTAGCTTTTGCTATTTTTGTAGATATAGCTTCTGGAACCATAGTTCTTAGAAACAAAACAGGCAAGTGTGTCAGAAGGTGGTGCACTTGTCTCTTTGGAGCATAAGGGTCCCAAGCCTTGGGTCTCTTGGAGCCAAATTGATACCAAGGGTGATATTCCACTGTTTTGAAGGTTGTGTAGTGTTAGACACTGTACCTCACTGCATGAAAAGTTTCTTGACCTAAAGTAAATTGAACCCATTCTGTGACTGACTTATCTTAACACAGGAGTCTTAGAGTTAGGTGATAAGTGCTTTAATAGCTTTAAAGAGTTTGACAAATGTCCACCATTTTTGTGACTTTTTGGCTTCCGAGATTTTCATTAGTAATAGGTTTTATGTACCCTAAACAAGGTAAACAAACATATGCACCATAACACACCAGCAGTAATCAAGAGATGTTACTGTGGCCTGGCCTAAAGAAGGCCCGGTACACACCATCAGTTCCCAACATAGAACCTGCAACTGGGGAAAAGAGTGAACCATCAGACCCCAAAGATGGATACTGTGGACTGATTCCAAACAAATGGGAAACTTCAGATGCTACATGCAGTTCCTAGCATTGAATTTGGGAAAGGATTCCAAGCAACTGGAGAATTATAGACGAAGCTGACAGCAGTTCCCAGCATGGAATCTGGGACAGAACCAAGAGCTGGGGTTTTCCACTCAAATGGGGGAGGTGTGGGCTGAACCAAGGGCTAGGGGCTTGCATTTTGCCTGGAACCATCTGCTAGTTCAGGCTTTCCTATAGTGGAAAGTCAATTAGATCGAGAACTTGAAGCAAAGTGAGTAGAGCTCAGAAGAGAAATTTCCTCACAGCTTTTGGAAATTGCAAGAAAGACAAGTAATACAAAGTGTTCAGGTATCAGTGCCTGGGTTTCTGTTTGACCCCCAAGCTGTCAGAAGTCTCCTTCAGTCCTGCTGCTCCCACCAAAGCTGTTAAAAAAAACAATATTCAACTGAATAAATTTACAATCTAATTGGCTTTATTTAATGACACTAAATGAGGCAGCATCTTATTTTAGCAGATAAAAAGAAGCTCTGAGAAGCTGTATAATATGGAAGATTTTATAGGCAGAAGGAGGCAGGGCAAGGAAGTTATTCTAGGAAAGAGTTAAATGTTTCAGATAGAGTCACCTTCTTTTGGGAAAAGATGGTGGTCTATCAGGCAGATTAACTCACTAGTGCTGACCAGGTACTTCCAGATTGACTGGTTAAAGAGCACACTTCCAGGAGAGGCTGAAATTGCAATTTGGTTAGGTATTAAATCTTGGTTTACTGATGGGGGCTTAGCACAAGTGACTCCATTTTGAGCCTATTGTTTCTTTTTTTAACAGGTATAAAAAAAATCTGTGGGAGTAATGGATATGCCCACTACCTTAATTTTGATGATGGCTATAAGGGTGTACACATATGTCAAAACTAATCAAATTGTGCATTTAAATATATACAGTTTATAGTATGTCAATCACATTTAAATGTCACTTAAAAAGAAAACTAACAGTTATGTGTTACTACAATCATAAAACTAGGTAATTGCATAAAGATTCCTTGGAGTAATACTTTGGATTAGATAGTAAGAGAATGCTTTGCTGTGCCTTTTAAAATGAGACCTAAATGGCCAAAATAAACAGATTAGGAAATGTCATTTTTCAGGCAGAGTTATAGCTAATTTAAAGGTCGTATACAAAACTACCTGTTGTGATTGAGGAACATAAAAATTTTAATGTAGAATATTGTATTGAGATGGACGGTGGTAGTATGTAAGTTTAGAAAAGTACTGGACAGATCTTATGAAAGATGTTGTAGGGTATGGAAAAGTGTTGTTTCACCCCTCCCCAGTTGTAATGGGAAGCCATTGACAGGTTTAAATAATAAATTGACACATGACCTCTTTCTCTTTATAAACATCTAAAATTATGTTTATTAGTATCATCCAGGACCCAGATGTTCAGTATTCCTCCTGAAATTATACATAAACAAATGTAAAAGGATAGAAACCATCTCAAAATTTATATAACAAAACAGCACTACATCACAAAAGCATGTAAAATTACAAGAAGGATATTTTAAAATATTTGGCATTTGAAGATAACAATAATGACAATCTCAAAACACAGAAAATTGCCAAAATACTCCCTAAATTGTTAAGCAGAAAAACATATAATCCTAATAAATGACAGTTTGGGTTTTATAATTAAAAATTGAACAACTTAGATAATTGGTACTGAGGTGTAAAATTTAAGCTTCTGCTTTTCTCATGTCTATTTGATTTGTAAAGGGGTAAATCACAATATAGGAAAATATACACTATTTTAAGTGTGACATTATAATCTTAAAAGATAACCTAATTAATTAAAATAACTACTTAACTATAATGGATAATCTCAATTTTCCAAAGCAGTGCATATTTACATAAATGGAAAAAGATATATACAGCAAATACTTTCATAGAACCTTCCTTGGGAGTGATATCAACAAAAATTTTAATATGGCAGTCTTGAATTTAGGCCCAAACTTTTCTGGATACATTGTTAGTTCTCTTTTAAAGTGAAAACTACAAATATAACTGCTATTACATAGTAATGGGAATTAAAGAATGTAGAATACTCATGTAAAGATAAGAACATACTTTTCTACTAGTCTTTCAAAGACACACTTTTAAAATGTTTGATTCTCATATTCCCATACTGTGAGTAATTGATTACTCTTCACTTTGTAGTCACTGGGCTATATGAAATTTGATTATTTTGACTTGAAATTCATATGTGAATGAAAAACATTCTCATCTCAACTTTTATGATTCCCATTGTAAGTATGCAGGGTACGTAGACAAAATGTTATTTTTAATCAGCTAGCTATATGAAAAGATAAACATTGTAATAGTCTATGTGATCAAACATGTGCAAAAGAAAAAAAAAAACTACACTTCAAGAAGAAAAGTTATAGACCTATGAAAGTGACAATAATACATTTTTTTAAAGTATTTACGGGCTTCACTTGTGGCGCAGTGGTTGAGAGTCCGCCTGCCTATGCAGGGGACACGGGTTCGTACCCTGGTCCAGGAAGATCCCACATGCCACGGAGCGGCTGGGCCCATGAGCCATGGCCACTGGGCCTGCACATCTGGAGCCTGTGCTCCGCAACGGGAGAGGCCACAGCAGTGAGAAGCCTGCGTACCGCAAAAAATAAATAAATAAAAATTAAAATTAAAAAATTAAAAAGTATTTACTTTGAACCATTCAGAATGTCATCAAAACTGTTGCATTCTTTTTCAATTACAGTTATATTCAGTTAACAGAACAACAATTATTTCCTACATGCTGCATCAGAGGTAAGTGAAGATTAAAAAAACTACCATCTCCATATATAACTAATTTTTGCTGTAAACCAACAAGAACCTGCTTTCCATGTCAATTTATAACTCCACACAGTACCAAGCAAGATTAGTGGCTATTAAAAATACCACTAGGACAGTTATATTTATAGACACTTTTAGTAGCATGTTAACTGTACAAGAAAGACACTGCACATTTTGAAAACAAATCTTAAACAGGTTTACATTTCAGTTTTATTTTGTTTTATTTTTTTTAATTTAAAAGGGGTGATTTGTGTACAGGGAGGTCAAAACATTTCTAGATAAGAAAAAAAAAGTTTTAGAGCTAACATTCATCAACATTTTCTTCATTATCATCTTCATCTTCCTCCTCCTTATCTTCTTCTTTTTCCTGCTTATTTTCAGTCTTGAAGACTCTACCTTTTTATTTTTTTAGACTACATCAGGCTTTCTTTTAGCTTGGTATGCAGTAATATCCTGTTCCTATTTTTCTTTTACCTTAGCAACCCTCTTTTCATAAGTCTGCCTGTCATCCGAAACAATGTTATTCTACATTTCTCATTTTCTTTGCAACATCACCAATAAACAGGGCAGGGTGTTCTCCTTTGATTTTGGGGTAACACTCAGAACAAAACAAGAGTAAGGTCAGCAGAAGCCCGTTGGGTGCACTGGGATCCTTGTACTGTTTTTTTCTTCTTCTTTAAGAGGAATAGAGGTTTTTCATTTCCCTTTCATAATGGGCCTTGTCTGCCTTTGCCATATTTTCAAATTTTCCTTATTTCAATAGATATGTCTTCTACCTTTGTAAGCATTTCTTAGAAAACACTGATGCTTCTTGTTCTCTTCCAGGCAAGTTTTCAGTAGGAATGCATATGATTACTTTTTGTCTCTAAGCTTATTAGAATCTTTATTGACTCTGTTTAGTTATTTTTTCTTAGCAAGACACAGAGTCATCCATTGCCTGTCCTGATCTCACATGCTCTGCAGCTATCTATATGGAAATTAATGGATTTCAATGAATGTGAGAACTCATTTATTTTAAAAAAAAGATCCCATAGGTAATTGTGTGGAGAAAGCAGTATAGGATATCACAAATGGAAACTGTGAGACCAGTTAGGAATCATAGTCTACGTGACAAATAATACTAACTTAGATTAGAAGGCTAGGCCTAGAAGTAGAAATACTAACTTAGATTAGAAGGCTAGGTCTAGAAGTAGATATAAGTGGAAAAAATTGGGGATATATTGTGGAGGCAAAATCTATAATATTTGTGGTTTATTGTATGTGGGGTTGTGAGAGAAAGGAATAACTAAAGGATGTTTTCTCTTTTCCCTTCTCTCAAGACCCCGGTTGGATGGTGGTAACACTTGATGAGATGGGCAGATCTTGGATAGCGTAGGTGGGGTGAGGAGAAATCCTGTTTTTGACATGTTAAGATTTAAATTCTTATTAGATATCCACAGGAGATGTCAAGTAGACGATTAGATAAATGAGTCTAGAGTTTAAGAGAGAAGCCAGATTTAGTATAAAAGGTTGGGAATCACAAGATTATGAATGGTAATTAAAGCCCTGGGATAGGAAGAGATTATGTGAAGAAGGTGGAGATACAGAAAAGAAGAAACCCTTGAATGTAGCCCTTAGAAACTCCAACATTTAGAAGTCAATCATGAGAGGAGAATTAATCAAAACAAACAAACAAGCAAAACAAACAACTGATAAAGTGCTGCTTGTGAGGTTGAAATAAAACCAGGAGAGTTTGGTATTTAAGTAGCCAAGAAAGGAAAGTGTTTCCACAAGAATGTTACAACAACTGCCTCAAGTGCTACTGAGGGAGTATGGAATAACAATTATAATAGATAGGAGAAAGGACATAATTTGAGTATCTGGAGATTAATACTATAAACATCTCTTTCAAGAGTGTGACTTTGAGAGGATAGAGAAATGGATGGCAGCTGAAAGTTAATGTTGGGTCAAAAGTAGTTCATTTCATGATGGACACTATAACTTTGTCTCTTACTCCAGATATTTCCATAGCCTATTTTCTTCTTCCAAATATTTTCTCAAATACTTTCTTCTCAATGAGGCCTGTACTGACAACCCACTTGAAACTTGAACCGTTTCTCCAACATTTTCAAATACTCTTACCATGTTCTATTTTTTCCTTAGCAATTATCATCCTCTAACTTTTTATATGTTATATTATGCATTTATACACTATATTTTATACATAAAATATACTTCGGATAGTGTATATTTTGTTCAGTTACATATCATGTTTGTTGTTTATTTTACCTCCTCCATTAAAGCAGATATGTTTATTTTATTTGTTTACTACTATATACTTGGAACTAAAAAAAATATAATAAATAGAGAGTAATAAATGTTTGTTAACTCACTAAATTAATGAATGAATGAATTTCACTAAATTAATGAATCTCAACATGATTTATGGTGATAGGAATTATCTAATAGGGAAAACAGTTGATGATACAGAATAGGAGACATTCATAAGAGTGAATTAATTGAGAATGTGAGAATAAATTGGATTTAAAACCAAACAAAAATGTTGTGGCCTGCTATTGAAGCATGAACACTCCATTTATATTGATAGAAATTAAGGGCAGAATATTTGGTTACAGATGCATCTAAATTTGTAAGTGGAAAGATAAGAGAGTCATCAGATCATTTCTATCTGTTTCTTGAAATAAGAAATAGAACCATCATATCAGACTGAAAATAAACTAACAATGGTGGTTTGAGGAGAGACTAGAAGGTGTGAAATAGTTGTTCTGGTAAAAGGAATATCCAAGATATTAGAGAAAGCAAGTAGAATTACTGGGTAGTGCTGAGTATGCATTTGGGTTTTGTGAGCACTACTGGTGTTTCTCACATACATCAAATTTCCCAAAGAGTAGAATTCCCAACTCCATGTCAAATAGATAATTTTTAGTATTGCACACATGTTCTGTGTCACTAGTTCCCTTGTGACCTACAAATAATAGGCTGTCTTTTGAGTACTAAAACTCAAACTTATGAGAAGGTAATATTCAGTTGTACTCTTTGGATTTGATTTTATACCCTTTCTTCTTCCAATTATCTTTCTCTCCTGCCTTGTGTCACTGTATGGTCTCCTATGCTCACTAATTCTGTCAGTGGTTGAGAAAGAATTTGGTCCTCTTCTCAATAATTTCATATTATTTATTATACATCTTCTTGTTTTGTGTTTATATAATGAATCAAATTAATCATCTTGTCAAAAAGTATTTCTAGATTCCAACTATATGCCAGTTATTGAGCTAAAAGCTAAAGATATAAAGATGAATAAGACAGCAAAGACAGATTAAGGGAATTTGCAATGTAGTATGGAGGCAGCTATATAAACAAAAATGTAGCTTATAATGTGATTTCTGCTGACAAAGTTTATAGAATTTATACTTCTAGTCCCTCATTCAACACATCTGAGGAGACAGAAACTTATTAAAATGATGGGAGAGTAGTTATCACAGATAAAGTACTGTTTGGGAAGTCAAGGGAAACAGAAAATGTAGAAAGAAAGAAAAGAGGGGGTGGAGAGAGTTTTCATTAATTAAACAAGTTTTGGTGAAGGAGTATGATTCATAACAGAGAAACTATATACAAATGCATGAGGCTTGAAATAGCAAAAAGATGACTATTAAAATATATAAGTGAAAGATCTGAAAGAATTCAAATTAACCCTCATATATGCTGTCATTTCTTCTTTCAGTCATTAAGAATATCATGCAAACTCAATGTAGATAGTTGAGAATGTCAAAGGACTGAGAGATGAAATAGAGAAGCATATAAGGACGGTAAAGAGCCGTAGTTGAGAACATGACTCAGGCTATTTGGTCTCTGGTGAAGTGTTATTTCAACTTTACATTGTTTACGTGGAAGGTCTACCAATCCAGTTTCTTCATTATTACTTACACTCATTTTTTCTTAAAATCTTAACACTGGGATGTATTTTTATCAACTCTCAGATTGATAAAAAAAACCTGAAACTGAGAATCACCTCATGTTCCCTGAGACAATATTTAAAGTTTTTAATTCTTACCTTTCAACACTGTGGTTATTATGAAATATTCAGTTTCCAGAATTAATATGTTTATTTGAAAAAAATCATTGACACTGCTACAAATGAATTGTTTTGACAGATGACCTACTATCCAAACCGATAGCATAATTATCTTTCTAAATAAAAATGTAACCATGTAAGTGAAAAGCAATAGATTATTAACAATAAAATTATGGACTTCAAAGAGTGAGATAAGTACTTATTCAAATGTTGACTTTGCTACATAACTAACAGTCTTTTGCTTGCTCTGTAAACGCTGATATTTTCCAAGTCATAGAACCTGTTTTCTTCTCACCTTACACATGTTTCCTGATAATTACATCTGCTTCATCGTTTTAGTTACCATCTATATACTGTATCCCCAGATCAAATTACTCTCCCAAGTTATAGTATCTTATACTTCTCCACTGAAAAAATAAAACCTGTATTGATTATCTTACTGAATTGCAGTACCATCTACACAGCAGCAAAAGTCAGAAACAAGACACACTCTAAGTTCCTCCCTACTTTAAAATTTCTGTTGTACTTCCTTTGAATAGGCTTTACCAATTTTTATTGCTTTTTTTTTTTTGTGAGAGGGTGGAAAGCTCAAAAACACATTTCTAAGTCTTCCATGAAAGTAGGTCTTTTTATTATGAATTAAGTTCACTAATTAGATTCAATCTTCTGAGATTTTGAAGGAAAATGAGGTATTGGACAAATTTATGTGACCCTGAGGAGTTCCTTTTCACAAATAAAATTTGGAATTGTGATGCTTTCCTGTAGCATTGTTCCAGAGTACTTTCTCTAGTGCAATGGGTATAAAAAATATGGTTAAATACACCATTATTGACCTTGTTTCCTAATTATTGGGCAACAGCTTTTGGTGCCTATCATCTAGTTTTGGGGAGTGATGGTTGAAGCAGTGATTACTCCCTGCATACAGCTCTAGTTTGTTCTCAAAGATATAATTTCCTTTAATAGATCAGTTCTATGTTGTTCTTTGAGTCACTACAAAAGCCAGTCTAGAAAATGAGCATTTAATCTTCTCCTGTTTTTAGTAAATCTTTTTTTCTTTCTGTTTAAAAACTTTGATTATTTTCTATTTTCTGCACTGAATTCTAACTGATATGCTTGACACTACAATTCCATTGATCTTATCTTTTAAGTATTTCTTCTATCCATATCCATCACTAATATTAATGTCAAAATTCATATCCTCACATGAAACCTATATTACTAAACTAGTATCTTTACCGGTCTCTCTGCTTGTTGTCTTGCACACTTCATGTAACCAACTGTATAGCATTTTTAAAAACTAAGTTTTATTTTAAACTATTTCCTGCTTATAAAGAATAAAAATACATGGAGTATAAGGATAATAAAACACCTAGGCTGGTATTCATCAGTCAGTTTAAGAAATTGAATATTAATACTGCTTTTGAAATTCCCTATGATTTCTCTTTTCATAGGTAAATCTTTTCTTTATACCAAAAGATAAACCCTGGTGAATTTCTTGCTTATCATTGCTCTTTAAAAAATAAAATTGCTTTTTCATTTTAGTTTTATATGTACATATAAATGTATATTTCTAAAATATATTATTAAGATTTATATATTTTGGAGATTTATATAAATAATATTACATACTGTCTCCATAATTTTCCTGAGATTCTTTTATATTTTATGAATAAAATTATAGATTTTATATTTTCACAACTATATGTACATAAAACTTTTAAATGAATGTACCACAAATTATTTAACCATTCCCTTGTAAATGGATATTTTTATATCTTTGCTAGGAGCCATGTCAAAGAACACAGCTAGGGATATATTTATGTCCCTGCTGTTAGATTTTATGTATAATATATGGACAAACTTTTGTTTACCCCAAATGCATAATCAGTTAACCCATTATAATTTAGTAAATATTTAATTTTTTCTCACTAAGCTGTATGCCACTTCTGTCACATAGCAAGATTTTATATATTCATGAGTCTGTTTCTGTGCTTCTTATTAAATTCTATTGGATTGTCTGCCACAGTGTGGGATAATAACACATTGGCTTAATCACTGCAAGTTTATGATTGATGGCTAATAATGTTTGTGCTGAGGCAGAGGGTTACCTTGACGGTGGGGCCACCACAAGCTTTGAGGACAGGGCTTCTCAGAGCCTTGGGGCCACAACTTCTGCCTGGCAAAGCTGTGGTCCAGATTCCACCCCAGTGGATCAGGAAGGTGGGACCATTACCCTGGTAGGTCCAGAAGGACTTCTGTTCCAGTATGTCTTATCCAGTGGACCTGGAAAGCTGAGTACCAAGCCAAAAATGATTATTCTTGACTCTTATGGACTAATATAATTTGCATCTAATGAAATTTTTATTTTTTATGTAAAAAGATTCTCTACATCATGTACTATCAGGGAAAAGCAAATTAAAACAATGAGAAACCACTGCACACCTATTAGAATGGCCAAAACACTGACAACAGCAAGTGAAGGATGTGGACATAAGTAGCTGATGGAAATGTAAAATGGTACATATTTTTACTATATAATCCAGCAATTGCACAATTTATTTACTCAGAGGAGTGGAAAACTTGTCCACATAGAAACATGTATACAGATGTTTATGGAAGCTTTATTTATAATTGCAAAACTTGGAAACAACCAAGATGTCTTTCAGTAAGTGAATGGATAAATTGGCAATCTTGACAGCTGAATATTATTCAATGCTAAAAAGAAATGAGCTATCAAACCATGATGATGTAAAGGAAACTTAAATGCATATTACTAAGTAAAAGAAGGCAATCTGTAAAGGCTATAAACTGTATGATTTCAACTCTATGATTCTGGAAATGGTAAAACTATGGAGACAATAAAAAGATCAGTTGTTGCTAGGGGTTGTGGGTGGGAGGATGGATAGGCAGAGCACAGAGGATACTTAGGGTACTAAACATATGCTATATAATACACATAAATCACTGTGTAAGTTTAAGATATACAGCATGGTAGTTTAATTTACATATGTTGTAAAATGATTACCACAGTAAGTTCAGTTAACATCCATCATCTCATATAGATAAAATAAAAAGAAAATTTAAAAAAAATCTCTTTGTAATGAGAACACTTAGGATCTCCTGTCTTAACAACTTTCTTCTATATCATACAGAAAAGTTAACTATAGTCGTCATGTACATTACAGAGGAATTTTAGAGCAGTGAAAATATTCTATATGACACCATAAGGATAGATACATGTTACCTTACACTTGTCTAAGCATGTAGAATGTTCAACATGAAGAATGAACTGTAATGTAAACTACAGATTTTAGGTGAAAATGAGGTGTCCATCAATTGTGACAAATGTACCACTCTCTTGAGGAATGTTGATAATGGTGATGGCAATGCATGTGTGGGAGCAGGGTGTATCTGGGAAATTTCTGTACTTTTTCAATTTTGCTTGAACCTAAAAGTGCTCTAAAAGAATTGTCTTGAAAATGGCATTTGCCTTGCTATGTTTTGGAGTTGTTTGGGACCTGACTTGTGATCCCTTTCTTTCTTCTAATTTCTTCTTTTTGGAATAGAAATATCTACCCAATACCTGTCCTGTCATTGTAGTTTGGAAGCAGACAACTAATTTTCTGGTTTCACAGGATATAGTTGGAGATGAATTTTGCCTGCAGATGACTTATACCTTGAGTCTCCTTTATACATGAAATAGATGACATTCTGATGAAATTTTGGATTTAGAATTAATGCAGGAATGAGTTAAATATTTGGGGGATGTTGAGATAGGGCAAATATATTTTACATGTCAGAAAGATATGAATTTTGCAGGGTGAGTAGGTGAATTGTTATAGGTTGAATTTTGTACCCCCCAAATTATATATTAAAGTCCTAACTCTCAGTGCCTCATAATATGACATTATTTTTGGAGATAAAATCTTTACAGAAGTAATCAAGTTAAAATGAGATCATTTTAATATGAGGCCTTAATCAAATACACCTGGCATCTTTACTAAAAGGGGAAATTTGAACACAGAGGCACATACAGAGGAAAGGCAATGTGAACATGTAGGGAGAAGACAGCCATCTACAATCTAAGGAGAAAGGCCCAGAAGAGATCCTTCTCTCACAGCCCTTAGAAGGAACCAACATCACTGACATCTTTTTTTTTTTTTTTTTTTTTTTTTTGGTGGTACGCGGGCCTCTCACTGTTGTGGCCTCTCCCGTTGCGGAGCAGCACAGGCTCTGGACGCGCAGGCTTAGTGCCATGGCTCACGGGCCCAGCCGCTCCATGGCATGTGGGATCTTCCTGGACCGGGGCACGAACCTGTGTCCCCTGCATCGGCAGGCAGACTCTCAAACACTGCACCACCAGGGAAGCCCCATCACTGACATCTTGATTTTAGACTTCTAGTTTCCAGAACTGTGAGACAATGAATTTCTATTTTATAAGCCACAGTGTTTGTGACTCTTTGTTATGGCAGCCCTAGCAAACTGATGTATCATGCAGTATTCCTCAGCAATAAAATGAATAAATATTGTTACATCAAACAACTTGGATGAATCTCCAGTAAATTATACTAAGTGAAAAAAGTACCGATCTCAAAGGTTACCTATTGCCCGATTCCACTTAAAAAACAATTTTAAGATGCCAAATTTTTAGGAATGTAGGACAGATTAGTGGTTGCCAAAGTTTTGCAATTGGGGCTGAACAGGTAGGAGGTATGGGTGTTTATAAAAGGGATCATGAAGGAGCCTTATGTTGATGGAACTCTTTTGACTGCGGTGATGGATATATAAACCTACATACTCATGTAATAATTGTGTAGAATTAAATTTACACACAGACATATGCAAATACAAATAAAACAAAAGCATCTAAATAAGATAGGTATATTGTATGAATGTGAATTCCCTAGTTGTGATGTGGTGCTATAGTTTTTCAAGATGTTACCACTGTGGGGAACTGGGTAGAGCAAACACAGGATCTCTCTATGTTATTTCTTACAACTGCATGCAAATCTATAGTTATCTCAATAAAGTGTTCAATTAAAAAAAGAAATGATTATTGATCATATAACTTTATAGAATTATTTCAAAAGCATTATGCTAAGTGCAAAAATCTTGAAAAATGAGTCTAATAATTGTATGATTCCATTATATGAAGTTCTAGTAAAGGCAAAACAATAACAGCAGAAATATTAATCATTGCTTTGTACCAGCGATGTGGAGGAAGAAAAGGTTCTTTGTCTTGATTTTAGTAATTTTGAACTCATACATTTTTCATACTTATTGAATTATATGTTTAAAATAATGTTTATTGCATATAAATTATACCTCATTAAACCTAATTCAAATAATTAATAACTTAGAAGGATCTAAATACCAATTAAAAATAAACTGCCTATTGAAATCATGATATTGTCCTTTTGGAATGGATTATTTTACATTTAAAAATACATACCCTCCTCTTAAAAACTAAAACCCACACTATTTAAAATCCTTTTATTTGATATATTAATGAACATAATTACTAAAGTTTTTTCCTTGTTTTATAATAACTGAACATTTATAAAGGCATGTGTGTAAGCTGTTGCCTTTTAAGAATGTACTACTTGTAAAAATTTACTCCCAAATAAGGTGATCTTTTACATTTGTTTTGTGTGTGTACATCATTATCTAACTTTTCTTAATCACCATGATGTTTTCTTGATTCCATAATCTCCTTCATTTTCATTTTTAAGGATACATTTTATTTTTCTAACTTGTATTTCAAAGGTTTTATATTGACTAATATGTTATGTTGCACTAAGAACCCATGCTATAACTTTTTGAAGAGTTATGAAACACCCTGTATTTAGCAAATTCCTTTTGGCTCATGTTAGTGTTTAAAAAAATAAAAAGTACACAAAAACGTACTGTTTCTTGGCATGCTTCAGTTATTCAGCAGGGGGGCAAAAGCTCAAAGGTGATCACAAGAAGTTAGAGATTCATGTAGTTCCTAAGAGAGAGCAAGACATGGTTTGAATTAATGTACATACTATTGATTGAAAAGAGTAGATTTTCTCATTTGAGAGAATAGAATTAAAGGTTGAAGTTGTTTGGACAAGAAAACCTCATTGGACCTTCCAGTAGATGTGTCAATCTCTGTTTTAAAAATTGTCTGTGTGAAAAGGAAATAATCATATTTTATGAACTTGCTTCTTACTGCATTAAAATAATGTAGATATGTTGATCTTTAATAGTCATATTTTAATCTTTGGTCTATCATTAAATAATGTATTATTTATTCTAATTTATAGCTTCTAAGAGTAAACCTGAATTACAATATGTTTACCATGCTAAAACGGGTTGTTCCATTCATGACTATATGTGGACAGGCTTAAATTTCCAACTATACAGATAGTTTAGCCAGTACTTTCTGAACTTTTTCCTCTTAAATTGTCTAGGCTAAATTTTCTTTCAAAAAAAAAAAATCAATAGTCATAGAGATATAGAGACTTAATAATCACAAAATATCCACTGATAAAATAGTTTATGTGTAATGCTTCCCTTTGCATTGTATTATACTATCTGAGAGAACAAAATGGTGCTGTTGAAAATGTACCTAAAAATGTCACAGAGCATTTCAGGAAGCCATGATCTTGTAGCTTTATTATCCAAGTATGAGGTTTCCTGTTATTACTATAGCAGGCATAAATAACCCTTCTATGCTTCAGCCTGTTACTGACAGTTAATTTATAAATGTGTTCCTTTTGCCAGAACCTGTTATTAGCTTCTGCTTGCTCCAAAGGGGCTGTGAATAGAGGTAAGTAGGTAAATTATTTGCAAAACATTACAATCTCCTGCTTTCAGAGACTTTTATATTATCTTCCACTCTAATGTCTTAATTCTTATTAAAAACATATTTTTGATTTCTGACAGCCACTTTTAATTCCCTGATTGTTACTTTTTAAAGCAACTTGTTCTTCTCTTTTATAAAGTCTTCTTGGATGAGTAGATTGAGAACTAAAAAATTTATAAATGTCAGAATATTGAAGGGTTTTTTTGTTTGTTTGTTTTTTTAGTATTCATGGAAGGCCAATTATCACAATGCTTGTTCTAAATTTCCTAACGGAATAATTCCATTTATTTAGGAATAAAACTGATAAAATATGTACAAAATCTATATAAGGTGAACTATCAAACTTTTTTGAACTATATAAAAGAACACAACTAACTGGAAATAATTTTTCTAGATTGAGAGTTTAATCCTAGTCAATGTGTCAATTCTTGATTCTGCCATGTTTTTGAATAAACCTTAATAAGCTAATTCAAAAATATATTCTGAAGAGGAAATCACAATATTAGCCAAGAAAATTAAGAAGGAAAACAATTAGAGAGATTCATGTGTGAATTAGTGTCTCATTGTGGTTTTGATAGGCAATTCTCTAATAAGTAAAGTTAATCGTATTTTCATAAAGTCATTGGATATTGGATTTTCCATTTCTTTGAAGTTCCTATTTATTTGACTATATAGATTTCCTGTATTGTATATTTATTTATTTTATTTGATTATAACTTGATGTCATTCTTATGAATTTTATTATTTATTTATTTATTTATTTTCTTATTAGTCATTCATTTTATACACATCAATGTATACATGTCAATCCCAATCTCCCAATCCATCACACCACAAACCCCACCTCCAGCTGCATTCCCACTTTGGCGTCCATACGTATTTTTCTCTACTTCTGTGTCCCAATTTTTGATCTGCAAATAGATTCTTCTGTACCATTTTTCTACACTCCACATATATGGGTTAATGTACGATATTTGTTTTTCTCTTTCTGATTTACTTCACTCTGTATGACAGTCTCTAGATGCATCCATGTCTCTACAAATGACCTAATTTTGTTTATTTTTATGGCTAATTAAAATTCCGTTGTATATATGTACCACATTTTCTTTTTTTTAACATCTTTATTGGAGTATAATTGTTTTACAATAGTGTGTTAGTTTCTGCTTTATAACAAAGTGAATCAGTTATACATATACATATGTTCCCATATATCTTCCCTCTTGCATCTCCCTCCCTCCAACTCTCACTATCCCACCCCTCTAGGTGGTCACAAACCACCGAGCGGATCTCCCTGTGCTATGCAGCTGCTTTCCACTAACTATCTATTTTAAGTTTGGTAGTGTATATATGTCCATGCCACTCTCTGTCTTTCTCACAGCTTACCCTTCCCCCTCCCCATATCCTCAAGTTGATTCTCTAGTAGCTCTGTGTCTTTATTCCTGTCTTACCCCTAGGTTCTTCATGACCATTTTTTTTTTCTTAGATTCCATATATATGTGTTAGCATACGGTATTTGTTTTTCTATTTCTGATTTAATTCATGCTGTATGACAGAGTGTAGGTTCATCCACCTCACTACAAATAATTCAATCTCACTTTTTTATAGCAGAGTAATATTCCATTGTATATATGTGCCACATCTTCTTTATCCATTCATCTGTTGATGGACACTTAGGTTGCTTCCATCTCCTGGCTACTGTAAATAGAGCTGCAATGAATATTTTGGTACATGACTCTTTTTGAATTATGGTTTTTCTCAGGGTATATGCCCAGTAGTGGGATTGCTGGGTCGTATGGTAGTTCTATTTGTACTTTTTAAAGGACCCTCCATACTGTTCTCCATAGTGGCCGTATCAATTTACATTCCCACCAGCAGTGCAAGAGGTTTCAATTTTCACCACACCTTCTCCAGAATTTATTGTTTCTAGATTTTTATATGATGGCCATTCTAATCGGTGTGAGATGGTATCTCATTGTAGTTCTGATTTGCATTTCTTTAATGATTAATGATGTTGAGAATTCTTTCATGTGTTTGTTGGCAATCTGTATATCTTCTTTGGAGAAATGTCTACTTAGGTCTTCTGCCCATTTTTGGATTGGGTTTTTGTTTGTTAGTTATGAGCTGCATGAGCTGCTTGTAAATTTAGGGGATTAATCCTTTGACATTTGCTTCACTAGCAAATATTTTCTGTCATTCTGAGGGTTGTCATTTGGTCTTGTTTATGGTTACCTTTGCTGTTCAAAAACTTTTAAGTTTCATTAGGTCCAAGTTGTTTATTTTTGTTTTTATTTCTATTTCTCTAGGAGGTGGGTCAAAAAGGATCTTTCTGTGATTTATGTCGTAGAGTGTTCTGCCTATGTTTTCCTCTAAGAGTTTGATATTTTCTGGCCATACACTTAGGTCTTTAATCCATTTTGAGTTTATTTTTGTGTATGGTGTTAAGGAGTGTTCTAATTTCATGCTTTTACATGTATGCGTCCAGTTTTCCCAGCACCACTTATTTAAGAGGCTGTCTTTTCTCTACTGTGTATTCTTGCCTCCTTTATCAAAGAAAAGGTGATCATATGTGCATGGGTTTATCTCTGGGCTTTCTATCCTGTTCCATTGATCTATATTTCTGTTTTTGTGCCAGTACCATACTGTCTTGATTACTGTAGCTTTGTAGAATAGGCTGAAGTCAGGGAAGCTGACTCCTTCGGCTCCATTTTTCTTTCTCAAGATTGTTTTGTCTATTAAGGGTCTATTGTGTTTCCATGTAAATTTATTTTTTTTAATTTTAATTCTGTGAAAAATGCCATTGGTAATTTGTTAGAGAATTCACTGAATCTGTAGATTGCTTTGGGTAGTATAGTCATGTTCACAATTTTTATTCTTCCAGTCCAAGAACATGGTATGTCTACCCATATGTTTATGTCATCTTTGATTTCTTACAATAGCCTCTCATATTTTTCTGTGTACAGGTCTTTTGCCTCCTTAGGTAAGTTTATTCTTAAGTATTTTATTTTATTGAAATGGTAAATGGGAGTTTCCTTAATTTCTCTTTCTGACTTTTTGTTGCTAGTGTATAGGAATGCAAAAGATTTCTGCATATTAATTTTGTATCCTAAAAATTTACTAAATTCATTGATTAGTTCTAGTAGTTTTCTGGTGGCATCTTTAGGATTTTTCTATGCACAGTATCATGTCATCTGCAAGCAGTGACAGTTTTACCTCTTCTTCTCCAATTTGGATTCCTTTTATTTCTTTGTTTTCCTCTGATTGCCATGGCTAGGACTTCCAAAACTATGTTGAATAATTGTGGTGAGAGTGGGCATGCTTTTCTTGTTCCTGATCTTAGAGGAAATGCTTTCTGTTTTTCAACATTGGGAATAATGCTTCCTGTGGGTTTGTCATGTATGACTTTTATTATGTTGAGGTTGGTTCTCTCTATGCCCACTTTCTGCAGAGTTTTTATCATAAATGTGTGTTGAATTTGTCAAAAGTTTTTTCTGCATCTATTGAGATGATCATATGGTTTTCATTCTTTAATTTGTTAATGTGGAGTATCACATTGATTGATTTATGTATATTGAAGAATCCTTGCATCCATGGTATAAATCTCACTTGATCATGGTGTATGATCCTTTTAATATGTTTTTGGATTCGTTTTGCTAGTATTTTGTTGAGGATTTTTGTGTCTAGGTTCATCAGTGATATTGGCCTGTAATATTCTTTTTTTCTGATATATTTTTCTGATTTTGATATCAGGTAGATGGTTGCCTCATAAATTTAACTTGGGAGTGCTCCTCCCTCTGCAAATTTTTGGAAAACTTTGAGAAGGATAGGTGTTAGCTCTTCTCTCAATATTTGATAGAATTTGTCTGTGAAGCCAAGTGATCCTGGACTTTTGTTTGTTGGAAGATTTTTAATCACAGTTTCAATTTCATTACTTGTGACTGGTCAGTTCATACTTTTTGTTTATTCCTGTTTCAGTCTCAGAAAAAAAAGTGAGAGGGCCCAAGTTAATAAAATCAGTAAGGAAGTGATGTTGCAGCTGACACCACAGAAATACAAAGATCATAAGATATTACTGCAAGTAAGTGTACATAAATAAAATAGAAAACCTAGAAGAAATGGACAAATTCCTGGAAATCTACAATCTCCAATGTTGAACCAAGAATAAATAGAAAATATGAACTGATCAGTTACATGTAATGAAACTGAAACAATAATTGAAACAACACCCACCAAACAAAATTTCTGGACCAGATGGTTTCACACGTGATTTTTGCCAAACATTTCGAAAAGAATTAACACCTGCCCTTTTCAAACTACTCCAAAAAATCACAGAGGAAGGAATGCTTGTGAAGTCATTCCAGGAAGCTAGCATTGCCCTAATACCAAAACCAGTACTATGTCCACAAATCAATCAGTGTGGTACACCACATTAAAAAGAAAATACAATTTATTTATTTATTTATTTATTTATTTACCTCTTTATTGAATTATAATTGCTTAACAATGTTGTGTTAGTTTCTGCTGTACAACAAAGTGAATTGGCTATATGTTTACATATATATCCCCTCCCTCTTGAGCTTCCCTCTCCTTACGACCCTCCCCATCCCACCTCTCTAAATCATCATATAACACGGAACTGATCTCATTGTGCTATACAGCTGCTTCCCACTAGCTCTGTATTTTACACATAGTAGTGTGTAAATGTCAATGCCAGGAATATAGTTGATTTACAATGTTGTGTTAGGTGTACAGCAAAGTGGTTCAATTATACATAGTCATATCCATTATTTTTCAGACTTTTTTCTTATATAGGTGATTACAAAATATTGAGTAGAGTTCCCTAGACTATAGAGTACGTCCCTGTTGATTATCTATTTTATATGTAGTAGTGTGTATATGTTAATTCCAAACTCCTAATTTATCCCTCCCCATCACGTTTTCCCTTTGGTAACCATAAGTTCATTTTTTAAGTTTGTGAGTTTGTTTCTGTTTTGTAAATAAGTTCATTTGTATCATCTTTTTAGATTCCACATGTAAGCAATATCATATAATATTTGGCTTTCTCTTTCTGACTTGCTACATTTAGTATGATAATCTCTATGTCCACTCATGTTGCTGCAAATGGCATTATTTCATTTTTTTATGGCTGAGTAATATTCATTGTATATATATGCCACATCTTCTTTAACCATTCCTCTGTCAGTGGACATTTAGATTGCTTCCATGTCTTGGTTATTGTAAATAGTTTTACTATGAACATTGAGGATCCTGTATCTTTTTCAATTATTGTGTTTTCCAGATATATGTCTAGGAGCACCACATTAATAAATCCAAGAATAAAAAAATCATATGATCATCTCAATAGTTGCAGAAAAAGTTTGACAAAATTCAACATCAATTTATAATAAATACTCAACGAAGTGGTTACTAATAGAGCCTATCTCAAGATAATAAAGGCTATATATGATAAACCCACAGCTAATATCATACTCAACAGTGAAAAGCTGAAATCATTTCCTCTAAGATCAAGAATAAGACAAGGATGCCCACTCTCACCACTTTTATTTAACATAGTATTGGAAGTCCTAGCCACTTCAATCATACAAGAAAAATAAATAAAAGAAATCCAAATTGGAAATGAAGAAGTACAACTGTCACTCTTTGAAGATGACATGATACTATACATAGAAAATCCTGAAGATGCCACCAAAATCTCACCAATTAATTTGGTTAACTTGCAGGATACAAATTTAATATACATAAATCTGTTGCACTTCTATACAATAAAAATGAACTATCTGAAAGAGAAATTAAGAAAATAAACCCATTCCCAATTTCATCAAAAAGAATAAAATACTTAGGCATAAATCTAACAAGGATATAAAAGAACTGTAGTCAGAAAACTATAAAACAGTAGTGACAGAAATTAAAGATGACACGAACAGGTGGAAACAGGTACTGTGTTCATGGATTCAAAGAAATAATATTGTTAAAATGACCATATCACCCAATGCAATCTGTAGATTCAATGCAATCACTGTCAAAATACCAAAGGCAATTTTTCACAGAACTAGAACTAATAATTATGCAATTTGTATAGAAACACAAAAGACCCAGAATAGTCCAAGCAATCTGGAACAAGAACAAAGCTGAATGTATTATACTTCCTGTATCTATACTACAAAGTTAGAGTCATCAAATCAGTATGGTACTGGCACAAAAACAGACACATAGATCAATGGAACAAAATGGAGAGCCCAGAAATGAATCCACACTTATATGGGTAAGTAATCCCTCAACAAGTAGGCAAAAATATAAAATGGGGAAAAGGCAGCCTCTTCAATAAAAGGTGTTGGGAAAACTGGACAGCTACCTACAAAAGAATCAAACTGGACTACTCTCTTACACCATGCACAAAATAAATTCAAAATGGGTTAAAGACTTAATTGTAAGACCTGAAACCATACAGCTTCTAGAAGAAAACATAGGCAATACACTCTTTGATATTGCTTTTTGCAATATATTTTTTTGGATATGTTTTCTCAGGCAAAGGAAACTAAATCCAAAGTAAACAAATGGTACAACATCAAACTAAAACCTTTTGCTTAAAAAGGGCATGAATGAACTTATTTACAGAACAGAAGTAGACTCACAGATGTAGAAAACAAACTTATGGTTACCAGGGGATAAGGGCGGGGAGGGATAAATTGGGAGATTGGGATTGACATATACACACTACTGTATATAAAATAAATAATAAATTAGAACCTGCCGTATAGCACAGGGAACTTGACTCAATATTTTGTAATAACACATAAGGGAAAAGACTCTGAAAAACAATAGATATAAAAATATGTGTAACTGAATTGCTTTGCTGTACACCTGAAACTAACACATTGTAAATCAACTATACTCCAATAAAAAAATTTTTTAAATAAGAAAGAAAACTTTTTCACAGTGAAGGAAACAATCGACAAGATAAAAATGTCACCTACTTAATGGGAGAAGTTATTTGCAAATCATATAGCTGATAAGAGGTTAATATACAAAATGTACAAAGAACTTACACAATTCAACATTAAAGAAACCAAACAACTTGATTAAAAAAAGGGAAGTACATATGAATAGATATTTTTCCAAAGAAGACATACACAAAACCAAAAGTCACATGATTCAATATCACTAATCATCAGGGAAATGCAATTTTAAACCACAATGAGATATTACCTCACACCTGTCAGTATGGTAGTTATAAAAAAGACAATAAATTTTTAAAAAGGCAAGTGTTGGCAAGGGTGTGACCAAAAGAGAGCACTTTTGCACTGTTGGTGGGAATGTAAATGAGTACAGCCATTATGGAAAGTAGTATAGAAATTCCTCAAAAAATAAAAACTAGAACCACCATACAATTCAGCAATTATACCCCTGGGTATTTATCCAAAAAAACCCCACCAAAAGCACTAATTAGAAAATATGTATGCACTCCTCTAGTGAATGCAGTATTATTTACTATAGCCAAGATATGGAAGCACACGTATACACACCACATTGTTGTTAAGAGTAAATCCTAAGAGTTCTCATCACACACCAAATTTTATCTATATCATTGATTTTGTACCTATCTCTCTATCTATACAGTAGAACATAACTCAGCTATAAAGGAGTATAAAATTTTGCCATCTGTGACAACTTGGATGAACCTAGATGGTATTATGCTAAGTGAAATGTCTGACAGAGAAAGACAAAGACAGTATGATTTCACTTATATATGGAATCTAAAAGAGACACAAACAAAAGGACAAACATAACAAAACCGAAAGAATTATAGAAACAAAGAACAAACAGGTAATTGCCAGAGAAGAAGTGGGTGGGAAAAAGAAAAGAAATAGGTGAGGGAGATTAAGAGGTACAAACTCCCAAATGCAAAATAAATGAATCACACGTATGAAAAGTACAGGGTCTAGGATATAGTCAATAACTAAATAGTGCCTTTGTTTGGTAACATATAATGAAACTTATTATTGCAATCATTTTGAAATGTATAGAAAAAATCCCTATGTTGTATAATAGGAACTAACATAGAGTTGTAGGTCAATTATATTTCAAATACAAACAAACTCATAGAAAAAGAGATCAGATTTGTGGTTACCAGAGGTGGGGAGTGGGTTGAGGGGGAAGCAGTTGAAGGCAGTCAAAAGGTATTACAAACTTCCAGTTTTTAATTCAGTAAGTACTAGGGATGTAATGTACAACTTGATAAACATGATATTAACACCATTGTATGTTATATATGAAAGTTGTTAAGAGTAAATTCTGAGTTCACATCACACAAAAAATTCCTTTTCTATACCTTTAATTTTTATATATGGTGGTGGATTTCCACTAAACTTACTGTGATAATCATCTAGTGACATTTCTAGATCAAATCATTATACTGAACACCTTAAACTTATACTTGCTGTATGTTAATTATATATCAATAAAACAGAAAGAAAACAATTATGGTTACTAGAAATATTAAGCACAATCATTTCAAAATGTCAAATCAATTCACATGCCATTTAAATAATTAGTTATTTCTACATTAAATTGAATGAATAAACTTTGCATAATTAATATGTAACCAATATTCTTAATTCACTCTGCTCAAGTAAACTGAGAATGGAAACTTATCTCCATTTTATGAAATCTTCTATTAATGTAGTGATAATGTAGTTGATAAGCTATTGAGTGGTGAGATTTTATGACCAAGAATCCATAAAAGAATCATATTAAAATTTTTAAAATTATTTTTAATTGCTTCTCCATATGCTAAGCATTCATTGGGATTCATTTCCATTCTGCATGAATAAAACTGTTCAGTATTGCCTTAGTATAAGTTTACTAGTGATTAATTTTCTTAGGCTTTTAAAAATGCCATTTTTTTTTGTTTTTTAAGTAAATTTTACCTTTGAAATAGTATCAGATTCACAGGAAGTTGCAAAAATGGTTCAGTGTGTTCCTTCTTACCCTTCATTGTGCTTAACAATGTCTTACTTCACCATAGTAAATTATCATAACCAGGAAATTGACTTTGGTAAAATACTATTCAGTTGGATTTTACCAGTTTTTACATACACTTGTGTGACTGTGTATTGTAGTCTTATTAAATTGTATCAAATGTGCAAATCTGGATGACCATCACGACAATTAGGGTTCACAAATATTCCATTGCTACAAAGAAACACTCTCATTGTAGTCCTTAAAAGACACTCATCCCATACATTGTCACCTAATCCCTGGAAGCCACAGATATGTTCTTTATGACTAAAATGTAATCACTTCAAGAAGGTTATATAAATGGAATCTTATGGTATATAATTACTTGATATTGGCTTTTTTTCATTTATCATAAAGTTCTTGAGATTCATCACATATCAACAATCTGTTTTTTATATTGCAGAATAGTATTTCATTGTATGATTATTTGACAATTGAAGGATATTTGTGCTGTTTCCATTATCTGGCTATGTCAAATAAATCTTCAAAGAATATTACTGGACAGAGTTTTGTGTGAATGTGAATTTTCATTCCTTTAGGGTTAATACTCAAAAGTGGGAATTTTATAAATATATATATATATATATATATATATTTAAAATTGTCAAAATGTGTCTTTAATGGTTGTACCATTTTACATTTCCATCAGCAATATATGAGATCCTATTGTTCTAAATCCTTTCTAGCTTTTGTCATTATCAGGTTTTTTTTAACGTTAACAATTAAAATATGCATATAGTGGTATCTTGTGATTTTAGTTTGCATTTGCTTAATAACTAATGAAGCCAAACATTGTTTTGTGTAACTATTTGCCATCCATATATATAATTTTTATGAAGTGACTGCCTGAACATTTTCCTCAATTTCTAATAGCATTCTTGGCTTAAAAATTAATAATTTATTGTTATTATTAAATATTATAAATTAATAAATTTAAAATTAGTAACTTATAGTGCTCGCTTCGGCAGCACATATACTAAAATTAGTAACTTATTGAGTTATCTGTCTAGTCTATCTTATATGTGAGTATTCCATCAGATATGTGATTTGGAAATATTTACTCCAAATCTGTGGCTTGTTTTTCCATCCTCTCAATAGGTACTTTTGCAGAGCAAAACTGTTACATTTTGATGAACTTTAATTTACAGATTTTTCAATGGATCATATAATTTGGTGTCATGTTTAAAAATTATTTACCTGACTCAATGTCACAAAGATTTTATCCTATTTTTTCACTCCTTTCTAGTTTATTTATACAATACGATTCAGTGCTATTCACAATTTGTACAACCATCTCTAGTATCTAATTTAAGAACATTTTCATCACTGAAGAAGGAAGCCTGTACCACTAGCAATCCTTCCTCATTCCTGCTTCCTCTCAACATGTTATGAGTTGAATTGTGTCATCCCAAAATACATATGTTGAAGTCCTTATCCCAAATATCTAAAAACGTATTTGTATTTGAAGGTATGGTATTTACAGAAGTAATTAAGGTTAAATAAGGTCATTAGGGCAAGCCTTAATCAAATATGACTTGTGTCTTTATAAGAAGAGATTAGGAAACAGAAACAGAGAACAAGGGTGACTGAGTGAGAATACAGCAAGAAGGTGACCATCAGCAATCCAAGGAGAGAGGCCTCAGAAGAAATAAAATCTGCCAATACCTTGATCTTAGACTTCTAGCATCTAGAAACTGTGATAAAATTAACTTGTTATTTAAGCCAACCAGTCTGTGGTATATTATTATGGCAGCCCTAGCAAATTAATACACATTCTCTGGTAACAACTGATCTACTTTTTTGTCTCCATAAATGTATCAGTTATGGATATTTCATTAAAACAAATCATACAATATTTGACCTTCTGTGTCTAACTTCTTTCATTGAGCAAAATGTTTTAACTATTCATTCATGTTGTATGTGTATCACTACTTCATTTATTTTTAATCCTTAATAATATTCCATTGTGGATATATCACATTTTACTTATCCATTTATCAATAGATGAAAATTTGTTTCCTTTTTCAACTTTTTTGGACTATTATGAATAATTCTTCTATTTATATACATTTACAAAGTTTTCTGTGGACTGTGTAGTCAAGACTTTTGGATATATAACTAGGGGAGGAATTGCTGGATCACATGGTTACATTATGTTTAGATTTTTGAGGAAATGCTAAACTGGTTTTCATAGCTGCTGTACCATTTTATATTCTCACAAGCAATGAACGAGAGTTCCAATTTCTCCACATCTCCAGCAACAGTTGTTATTGTTAATCTTTTTCATTTCAGCTTCACCCCCTCCAGAGGGTGTGAAGCAGTATCTCATTGTGTTTTTTATTTTCATTTCCCTAGTAATCAATGGTGCTGAGTATCTTTATAGGTAATTGTTTGCTTTTTGCAGTCTTCTTGGAAAACAGCTATTCAATATTTTTGCCCATTTTTCATTGATATGTCTGTTTATTATTGAGTTGTAAAAGTTTTTATATATTTTAGATAAAAATTCCTTGTCATATATATATGATTTGGAAATAGATTTTACTATTCTGTAGATTGTCTTTCCACTTTTTTTTTTTTTTTTTTTTTTTTTTTTTTTTTTTTTTTTTTTTTTTTTCGGTATGCGGGCCTCTCACTGCTGTGGCCTCTCCCGTTGCGGAGCACAGGCTCTCCCTAGCGGCCATGGCTCACGGGCTTAGTTGCTCCGCGGCATGTGGGATCTTCCCGGACCAGGGCACGAACCTGTGACCCCTGCATCGGCAGGCGGACTCTCAACCACTGCGCCACCAGGGAAGCCCTGTCTTTCCACTTTTTGATAATGTACTTTGAGGCAGAAAAGTTTTCAATATGATGAACTCCATTTTATTTATTTTTTGTTTCTTGTATTTTTGAACTTATATTTATGAAAGCAATTTCTACTATGTCAAAAAGGTTTACACAAATTTTTTCTATGAGTTTTGTAATTTTAGTTGTTACATTTAAGTCTTTGATCTTTTTGAATTAATTATACTAATTAACATATAGTGTAAGTGAGTGGATGGAAAAGATACTCCATGCAAATGGAAATCAAAAGAAAGCTAGAGTAGCAATACTCATATCAGAAAAAATAAAGACTGCTACTAAAGAGAAGGAAGGACACTGCATAATAATCAAGGGATCTATCCAATAGGAAGATATAAAAATTGTAACTATATGTGCACCCAACATAGGAGCACCTCAGTACATAAGGCAAATGCTAACAGCCATAAAGGGGAAATTAAGAGTAACACTATAATAGTGGGGGACTTTAACACCCCTCTTACACAAATGGACAGGTCATACAGACAGAAAATTAATAAGGAAACACAAGCCATAAATGACATATTAGGCCAGATAGATTTAATAGATATTTATAGGACATTCCATCTGAAAGCAGGATAATACACTTTCTTCTCAAGAGCACATAGAACATTCTCCAGGATAGATCACAACTTGGGTCATAAATCAAGTCTCAAAAAATTTAAGAAAATTGAAATCATATCAAGAATCTCTTTTGACCACAAAGCTAAGAGCTTAGAAATAAATTACAGGAAGAAAACTGTAAAAAACACAAACACATGGAGGCTAAACAATATGTTAGTAAACAACAAATGGATCACTGAATTAATCAAAGAATACCTAGAAAAAAATGGCAATGAAAACATGACAATCCAAAACTTATTGGGCACAACAAAAGCCGTTCAAAAGGGAAGTTTATAGCTATACAATCTTACCTCAAAAACAAGAAAAATCTCAAATAAACAACCTGAATTCACACCTAAAGCAACTAGAGAAAGAAGAACAAACAAAACTCAAAGTTAGTAGAAGGAAAGAAATCATAAAGACCAGAGCAGAAATAAAAGAAATAGAGACAAATAAAACAATAGCCAAGATCAATGAAACTAAAAGTTTGTTCTTTGAGAAGATAAAAAAAAAAATTGATATTAGACAAAATATTTGACAAAGCCTTTAGCCAGACTCATCAAGAAAAAGAGGAAGAGGACTCGCATCAATAAAATTAAAAGTGATAAAGGAAAAGTTACAACTGATGCCACAGAGATCAAAGAATCATAAGAGATTAATAAAAGCAACTACATGCCAATAAAATGGACAATGCAAGAGAACTGGACAATTTCGTAGAAAGGTACAACCTTCCAAAACTGAACCAGGAAGTAATAGAATATATAAACAAACCAATCACAAGTATTGAAGTTGAAACAGTGATTTAAAAATTCCCAATGAACAAAGGTGGAGGACCAGATGTCTTCACAGGCAAATTTTATCAAATTTTGGAGAAGAGTTAAGACCTACCCTTCTGAAACTGTCCCAAAATATCATAGAGAAAGGAACACTCCCAAGCGAATTCTATGAGGTCACCATCACCTTGATACCAAAATCAGAAAATGATATCACTAAAAAAGAAAATTACAGGCCAATTACCCTGATGAACATAGACAAAGATCCTCAACAAAATACTATCAAACCCAATGCAACAACACATTAAAAGGATCCTACAATATGATCAAGTGGGATTTGTCTCAGGGATGCAAGGATTTTTCAATGTAAATCAATTAATGTGATACACCATATTAACAAATTGAAGAATAAAAACCATACGATCATCTCAATAGATACAGAAAAAAACTTCTGACAAAATTCAACACATATTTATGAAAAAACTCTCCAGAAAGTGGGCATAGAGGGAACCTACCTCAACATAATAAAGGCCATATATGACAGACAAACCCACAGAAAACATCATTCTCAATGGTGAAAAACTGAAAGCATTACCTCTAAGATTGGGAACAAGAAAAAGATATCCACTGTCTCCACTTTTTTTCAACATATTTTTGAAAGTCCTAACCACAGCAAGCAGTGAAGAAAAAGAAATAAAAATACTATTTGGAAAAGAAGAAGTAAAACTGTCAGTGTTTGCAAATGACATGATACTATACATAGAGTCCTAAAGAAGGTTCCAGAAAACTACTAGAGCTCATGATTTGATTTGGTAAACTTGCAGGACACAAAATTAATACACAGAAATCTATTCCATTCCTATACACTGACAATGAAAGATAAGAAAGAGAAATTAAGGAAACCATCCCATTTACCTTCTCATCAAAAAGAATAAAATACCTAGAATATACTTACCTAAGGAGGCAAAAGACCTTTATTCAGAAAACTATAAGACACTGATAAAAGAAATCATAGATGACATAAGCAGTTGAAGTTATATACCATATTATTGGATTGGAATAATCAATATTGTCAAAATGTCTATACAGTATGTACCTTACTTATGAACCTTCAAGTTGCAAACTGTCAAAGATGCAAACATGCATTTGCATCTCCTATAAAGTAATTTATTTCATATATCTGGCATACATTGTCATCCTCTACAAGTGGTTGTTCTTTTGTGTACTTCACTATACAGTACTGTATAGAGTACAGTAGCACATTATCTTTATTTCAAGCCCAGGATGCCCAGAAGCAAGCATAGAGGCAGAAGTGATGTAGCTGTTACTATTGTACTTTTCAAGATACTGTGCTGTAAGATTAAAAATGTTTTATTTTTGGATTTTGTTTATTTTTCATGTATTATTTGTGTGAAAAGTATTATAAATTTATTCCAGTTCAGTATTATAGAACTGATTGTGTTAGTTGGGTACCTAGGCTAACTTTGTTGGACTTACAAACAAACTGAACTTACAAATAAGCTGGACTTAAGAATGTGCTCTCAGAATACAACTTGTTCCTATGTAGGGGACCTATTGTAGTACCCAAAGCAATCTGCAGATTCAATTCAATCTCTATTAAATTACCAATGGAATTTTACATAGAATTAGAACAAAAAGCTTTACAATTTGTATGGAAATACAAAAGACCCTGAATAGCAAGAGCAATCTTGAGAAAGAAAACCAGAGCTGGAGGAATCAGGATCCCTGACTTCAGACTATACTACAAAGCTACAGTAATCAAGACAGCATGGTACTGGCACAAAAACAGAAATATAGATCAATGGAACAGGATAGAAAGCCCAGAGATAAACCCACACACATATGGTCAACTGTGACAAAGGAAGCAAGAATATACAATGGAGAAAAGACAGCCTCTTCAATAAATAGTGCTGGGAAAACTGGACAGCTACATGTAAAAAAATCAAATTAGAACAATCCCTAACACCATAAACAAAAATAAACTCAAAATGGGTTAAAGACCTAAATTTAAGGCTGTATACTATAAAACTTTTAGAGGAAAACATAAGCAGAACACACTCTGATATAAATAACAGCAAGATCTTTTTTGATCTACCTCCTAGAATAATGAAAAGTAAAAACAAAAAAAAAATTAAAGGGCTTCCCTGGTGGCGCAGTGGTTGAGAATCCGCCTGCCGATGCAGGAGACACGGGTTCGTGCCCTGGTCCGGGAAGATCCCACATGCCGCGGAGCAACTAAGCCTGTGAGCCATGGCCGCTAGGCCTGTGCGTCCGGAGCCTGTGCCCCGCAACGGGAGAGGCCACAACAGTGAGAGGCCCGCATACCGCAAAAAAAAAAATTAAAAACGGGCCCTAATTAAGCTTAAAATCTTTTGCACAGCAAAGGAAACCATAAACAAAATGAAAAGACAACCCACAGAATGGGAGAAAGTATTTGCAAATGAAGCAACCGACAAGAGAATAGTCTCCAAAATATACAAACAGCTCATGCAGCTCCATATCAAAAATAACAAGCAACTCAAACAGCAATTGGTCAGAAGACCTAAATAGATATTGTTCCAAAGACATGCAGATGGCCAAAAAGCACATGAAATTGCTCAATGTCATTAATTATTAGAGAAGTGCACCTCAAAATTACAATAAGGTATCACATCATGCAGATCAGAATGGCCATCACCAAAAAGTCTAAAAACAATAAATGCTGGAGAGGATGTTGAGCAAAGGGAACCCTCCTACACTGTTGGTGGGAATTTAAATTGGTACAGCCATTATAGAGAACAGTATGGAGGTTCTTTAAAAAACTAAAAATAGAGCTACCATATGACCCAGCAATCCCACTCCTGGCCATATATCTGAAGAAACCCATAATTTGAAAAAATACATGCACCCCAATATTCATTATAGTACTATTTAAAATAGCCAGGACATGGAAGCAAAATAAATGTCCATCAACAGAGGACTGGATAAAGAAGCTGTACCTATATACATTGAAATATTGCTCAGCCATAAAAAAGGAACAAAATAATGACATTTGCAGCAACATGGATGGACCTAGAGATTGTCATACTGAGTGAAGTAAGTCAGACAGAGAAAGAAATATATCATATGATATCACTTATATGTTGAATCTAAAAAATAGAAAAGTACAAATGAACTTATTTATAAAACAGAAGTAGAGTCACAGATGTAGAAAACCAACTTATGGTTACCAGGGCTGGAAAAGGGGGAGGGATTAATTGGGATATTAGGATTAATACATATATACTGCTATATATAAAATATATAACTAATAATGACCTACTGTATAGCACAGGGAACTCTACTCAGTACTCTGTAATGGCCCATAAGGGAAAAAAATCTACAAAAGTGTATATGTGTATATGTATAACTGATTCACTTTGCTGCACCCTGGAAACTAACACAACATTGTAAATCAATGAAAATATATATATTTATATTAAGAAAGGGATCCAAATCTCAACTTTTACATATGGATATCTAGTTGTTCCAGCACCATTTGTTGAAAAGACTACTTATTGCCCACTGAATTGTCTTGACACCCTAGTTAAAAACAATTGACCATAATTTCAAGAGTTTATTTCTGGACTTTAAATTCTACTCCATTCTTCCTTATGTATAGTCTTATGCTAGTGCCACACTGTTTTAATTATTGTGGCTTTGTAGCAATTTTTTATATTAAAAAGTATCAGTCTTTCAACCTTTTTTTCAAGATTATTTTGGCCATTCTGGGGCATTTGCATTTCCCTATTGTAGTATCAGGTTATAATTTTTTTCAAAATGACATCTGTAACTTTGACAGGGATTTTATTGGACCTATAGATCAACTTGGGGAATATTACCATCTTAACAATATTAAGTTTCCCAATACAACAAATATAAAATAATTATTTAAATGGTTGATATTAATCCAAGTATATCAATAATTATTTTAAATGTGAATGACCTGAATTTGCAAGTGAAATTACAAAGATTGTCAAAATGGATAAGAAACCTTCAAAACGCAATTATTAGTCTACAAGATATTCATTTTAAATGTACAGACTCTAAAAGTTTGAAAAACAATGAAAATAGTATACAGTGGTAACTGATCAAAATAAAGTTAATTAGAATTAATCTCAAACAAGGCTTGCTTCAGAAATGTGAAATTATCAGAAATAAAGAGCAAAACTGCATGATAATAAAAAGGTTGACTCTTTAAAAAGACATAATAATTTTTAATGTGTATCTATCTAAAAATATTACGTCAAAATACGTGAGAAAAACTGACAAAACTGCAAGAAAAACATACAAATTCACTATTATACCTGGAAAATTCAACACTCCTTTTTCAGTAATTGATAGTTCAAAGAGAAAGAAAATCAGTAAAAATATAAATTGACCCAAACAGCACTTCTAAGTGGCATTTATAAAATACTTCACCCCCCCTTAAAAAAAAAGAATACTTCACTCAAAAGCTTCACAATGTATCTATTTTTCAAGAGCACATGGATTATTAACCAATATAGACCACATTCTAGGTTACAAAACACATCTGAACAGATTTAAATAATACAAATTCTGCAAAGTATGTTCTCAGACCATAATGGAATTAAAATAGAAATAAATTACAGAAAGTTATCTTGAAATATTAAAATGTATAGAGATTAAACTACACATGCTTAATAACATATGTATCAAAGAAAAAGTCAAGAGAAATTTTAAAATGTTTTGAACTATATGAAAATAAAAACATAGCAACAAAATTTGTGGACATAGTCACAAATGTGTTTAGCAGGAAGTATTGTATTGAAAACATATGTTAAAAAGTATCTAAAATTAATAAACAAAGTAAGCTTCTATCTTAGGAAACCTGAGAAATAAAGAGCAAATCATCCCAAAGCAAGCAGAAGAAAAACAAACAAACAAACAAAAAAAACAGAGCAGAAATCACAGAAATCAATGAAATTCAAATAAAAAAATAATAGAGTATATAAACAAAATCAGAAGGTCAATAAAACTGGAAAACCTCTAGCCAAGCTAACCTGGCTATAAATAGAATAAGAAAGATAATAAAAGAGATAATAATAATAAAAGAGAAGATACAAGGTACCAATATAAAAAATAAAAGAGGTTTCATCACCACTGAATGCATGGGTATTAAAGAGACAATAAAGAAAGTGTACGGATGTGTCTATGATCACAAATTTGATGACTTAGGAGAAATGGATAAATTTCTTCAAATATAAAAACTATCCAGATTTACAAAGTGAAAAATAGATATAGTGGATAGGCCTACATATATTATAAAAGTTGAATCAGTAATTCAAAACTTTTCAAAAGGGCTTCCCTGGTGGTGCAGTGGTTGAGAATCTGCCTGCCGATGCAGGGGACACGGGTTCGTGCCCCGGTCTGGGAGGATCCCACGTGCTGCGGAGCGGCTGGGTCTGTGAGCCATGGCCACTGAGCCTGCATGTCCGGATCCTGTGCTCCACAACGGGAGAGGCCACAACAGTGAGAGGCCCGTGTACTACAAAAAAAAAAAAAAAAAAAAAAAAAAAACTTTTCAAAAAATGAAACCCTTGATTCAGATGGCTTCACTGGTGAATTATAAGAAATATTTAAGGATGAATGACACCAATTCCCCAGTCTTTTCAAGAAAAAGAAGCAGACAGGATGCTTCCTGTTATGGTATAAATTCTGTCACCCAAAAAGATAAGTTGAAGACATAACCCAAGTATATGTGAATGTGTCCATATTTGGCAATAAAGTATTTGCAGAAATAAAGAAGTTAAAATGAGGTTATTAGAATGGACCCTAACACAATATGCCTGGTGCCCTAAGAAGAGAAGAAGGCAGAGTCACACAGGTATGCTGTGTGACAGGGAAGGCAAAGATTGAAGTTATGATGCCACAATCCAGTGAATGCTTGAAAGTATCAGAAGCTGGAAAAGGCAAAAGTGTATTTTCACCAAGAAGCTTTTGAAGGAGCATGACTATGCCAAAACCTTGATTCTAGATTTCTATTCTGTAGAACTATGGGAGAATACACATCTGTTCTTTTAAAGCCATCCAGGTCGTGGCACTTAGTTATTGAAACCTTAGGAAACAAACACATTTCCTAACTCATTCTGTATGGTCAGCATAATCTAATACCAAAAGCAGATGAACACATCACAAGAAAGGAAAGCTAAAGACCAGTATGTATCATTAATATAGTTGCAAAAATGCTCAAGAAAATCCTAACAAATCTAATCTGACAATGTATAAAAACAATTGTACACAACAACCAACTGGAATTTATTGTAGATATGAAAGACTGGTTCATATGATCACATCAACTGATGTAGAAAAATCATATGACAAAATCCAACACTCATTCATGATAAAAAGTCTTAGCAAGTACCTCCTCAACTTAATAAACTGTATCTACACAAACCTACAGCTTAACATCATATTTAATGAGTCTGGCTAAATGTTTATCAATTTTATCTTCTCAAAGAAAGAGCTTTCAGTTTCATTGATCTTTGCTCTTCTTTTGTTTGTTTGTTTCCATTTCATTTATTTTTGCTCTGATCTTTATGATTTCTTTCCTTCTACAACTTTGGGTTTTGTTTGTTCTTCTTTCTCTAGTTGCTTTAGGTGTAAGTTTAGGTTGTTTATTTGAGATTTTTCTTGTTTCTTGACGTAAGATTGTATTGCTATAAACTTCCCTCTTAGAACTGCTTTTGCTGCATCCCATAGGTTTTGGATTGTCTTATTTTTGTTCTCATTTGTCTGTAGGTATTTTTAAAATTTCTTCTTTGATTTCTTCAGTGATCCATTGGTTATTTAGTAATATAATGTTTAGTCTCCATGTGTTTGTGTTTTTTTACAGGTTTTTTTTTCCTGTAATTGATTTCTAATCTCATAGTATGTGGTTGAAAAAGATGCTTGATATGATTTCAATTTTCTTAAATTTACTGAGGCTTCATTTGTGACCCAAGATGTGATCTATCCTGGAGAATGTTCTATGTACACTTGAGAAGAAAGTGTATTCTGCTGCTTTCAGATGGAATGTCCTATAAATATCAATTAAATCTATCTGGTCTAATGTGTCATTTAAGGTTTGTGTTTCCTTATTAATTTCCTCTCTGGATGACCTGTCCATTTGTGTAAGAGGGGTGTTAAAGTGCCCCACTATTATTGTGTTATTGTCAATTTCCCCTTTTATGGCTGTTAGCGTTTGCCTTATGTATTGAGGTGTTCCTATGTTGGATTCATAAATATTTACAATTATTATATCTTCTTCTTGGATTGATCCCTGGATGATTGTGTAATGTCCTTCCTTGTCTCCTGTAACAGTCTTTTTTAAAAGTCTATGTTGTCTGATATGAGTATTGCTACTCCAGCTTTCTTTTGATTTCAATTTGCATGTAATATCTTTTTCCATCCCCTCACTTTCAGTTTGTATGTGTCCCTAGGTCTGAATTGGTCTTTTGTAGACAGCATATATAAAGGTCTTGTTTTTGTATCCATTCAGCCAATCTATGTCTTTTGGTTGGAGCATTTTATCTATTTACATTTAAGGTAATTTTTGATATGTATGTTCCTCTTGCCATTTTCTTAATTGTTTTAGGTTAGCTTTTTTGGTCTTTTTTCTTCCCTTCTTCTTTCATTCTCTTCTCTTGTATTTCTTGCCTAGAGAAATTTCTTTAGTATTTGTGGTAAAGGTGGTTTGGTGGTGCTGAATTCTCTTAGCTTGTCTGTAAAACTTTTGTTTTCTCTGTCAAATCTAAATGAGGACCTTGGTGGGTTAAGTATTATTTGTTGTAGGCTTTTCCCTTTCATCATTTTAAATAGATGATGCCACTCCCATCTGTCCTGCAGAGTTTCTGCTGAAGAGTTAGATGATAACCTGTTGACAAACTGGTGACTTTCCCTCTGAGGTGGGGAACACAGTAAGGATGTTCTCTCTGACCACTCATATTCAACATTGTACTGGAAGTGTCATCAATTGCATTAAGAAAATAAACAAGAATTAGAATATGCCTATTAAAAAGAAGAAATAAAGTTGTATTTTTTTCCTAGGTGACATGATTGCATATGTTAGAAATTGAAAAGCATCAACAACAAAAAGTCCTGGACCTAATAAACATGTGTAGCAAGGTTGCAGGATAAAAGTTGATATACAAAAGCCTTTTTACTTTTCTATATATATACCAATGAATGTCTGGAATTTGAAATTTGAAAAAAAATGACATAATAACAATCAGAAAAATAAAATACTTAGGTTAATTCTAACTTAATATTCACAGGACCTATATTTAGGTGACTAAAAAACACAGATGAAAAAGTTAAAGAAACTCTAAATAAATGGTGAATATTGAATAGTAATATATTAAAACAATTGTTAAGATACCAGTTTTTCCCAACTTCAGCTACAAATTCAATGTATTCCAAATCAAAATAGCAAACTGATTCTAAATTTTATATGGAAATGCAAAGGAAGTAGCATAACCAACACAATACTGAAGAAGAAGAAAAGAGTTGGAGGACTCATGCTACATAATTTTAAGATTTTCAATAAGGCTACAGTAATAAATAAAGTGAAATCCTGATGAAAAATATACTTATATAGGTAATAAAACAGAATAGCCAACCCAGAAACATGAACATGAAAATATAGTCAACCAAGTTTTGATAAAAGAACACAAATAATTCAATGGAGAAAGGAGAGTCTTTCAAAAAATGGCGTTGTAACAAAATAATATCATATGAAAAATTAACCTAGACATGGGTCTTACATCTTACAGCAATATTAACTCAAAATGCATCATAAATCTTAACATAAAATGCAAAAGTATAAAACGTCTTGAAGAAAACAATGGAGAAATTCTACACGCCCTTGGGTTTGGTGATTATTTTGTTTTGTCATGAGAAAATCTATATAACATAAAATTTACCATTATTTACCATTTTAAGTGTATAATTCAGCAGCCTTAAATACATGAACAGTGCTGTGCAGTTATCACCACCATCCATATCCAGAACTATCTCATCTTCACAAACCACAACTCAGTTTGTGCATCAAACAATACATACCTAATCTTCCTCCAGCCCAGTTCCAGGCAACTACCATTATATTATCTGCCTCTATGAATCTGACTATAGTATGTACCTCAAGTAAGTGGAAACATACAATGATTGTACTTTTGTGCTGGCTTATTTCATTTAGGATAATGGCTTTAATATTATTTCATTTGGTAAAGTATGAAAAAATTTCCTTCTCTTTAAAGCAGGCTGAAAAATATTCCATTGTGTGTATACCACATTTTGTTTATCCATTCATCCATTGATAGATACATGTGGGTGTCTCAACATGTGAATCATAGTTATTTCAAGTTTTCTTTGATAGTTCCAACATCTGGGCTAATTCTGAGTTTGGATATGTTTAGTTGTTTTTAATATTGAAATTTATTTTTTTCCTCTTGTTTTTTGTGTGTGGCATTTGATAGAATGCAATAAATCATATCTTTGGAACCAGAGGCTAAGTTATAAAAGAGTTATGCCTGAAAATCACTGCTCTTGTACAGTAAAGGATTCACCTCACCCAAGAGAAGTCTAGCTTTTTCCCCTTGGCTTCTAGGAGGTAATCTTCAAGGCCTTCAAATGTTTTGCTTAATGACAGTATCTTGGTTTTCCCAGGGACTTGGACCACACCAAAAAGTCTATACTATCAATGCAATTTAAGGAGGGGGCTTTGGTCCATGGGGTATCAGCTCAAGCAGTCAATCATAACTGTATGAATGAGCCCCAATAAAAACTGTGGACATCAAAGCCTGAGTGAGCTCCTTTGGTTGGCAATACTCTGTATGCTTTGTCATGTATTACTGCTGGAAGAAGTTAGTGCTTTCTACAGTTCTACTGGGAGAGAACTAATGAAAGCTTGTACTTTAAACTCTCCTGGACTCTGCCCCTTGTGCCTCTTACCTTGCCTTATTTATTCTGTGTTATTTTACTGTAATTAACCTTAACTGTACAGTAACAATCTGTGAGTATTTTTAGTATTTCCAGCAAGTTTTTGAACATGAGGGTGGTCATGAGGTTCCCCAATTTTCACTTAGTGTCAGAAATGATGGTGGTCATGAGGTTCCCCAATTTTTAATTAGTGTCAGAAATTAGGATGGTCATGAGATCCCTGGAACTTATAGTTGGTGTTAGAAGTGAAAGTGGTGCTGGGGACTCCCAAAATTTGCACCTGTTTATTGCTCTTGCTTCACACTGTGAAGGTCTATGGAGGAGAGTCTTTGAGTAAGTAAATATTCCACTTGTGTCTAAGGTCTGGGGCACCCAGAGGTTATTTGTTTTACACAATTTTTCACTGTATATCTATAACCTGATTATATGGTACCCAGAATATCTTCCTACCATGTTTTGCCATCAATGAGCCAGTACTCACATCCCATCACTCCTTGAAGGAGTCCCATTTTTCCTTGGAATCTAGGTTACACAGCTGTATTTCAATTATCTGATGTGTTTGATATAAGGTATTATTTTGCAGTGCATTGGGCATTTTATTGTTTTTAGAATAAGAGGATCACTCTTTCCAGGTTTCTACATCCTAGGTGGAAGTCAAAATCTACAAAGGGTTTTAAATGACCTGTGCAACGTTGATCATGATGAACTATGTGACAGGTCATAAAATAAGTCTCAATATATTTAAATTAATTGAAATCAAATAGAGCATATTCTTTGATGGCAATATAATTATATTACAAATATTAAAATTGTGATATGCAGTAAACTGCAAATATTTGAAAATAAAACAAGACATTTATAAATAATACTAGTCAAACACAAAATTGTAAGAAATTGTAAGATATTTTAATTAATTTGTAGATACATCTGTAGATTAGTAGAATGCAGCCAAAACTGTGAATATATTGAAACGTATATACTTAAAAGCTTATATTAGAAAATAAAGGTGGAATAAAATCAGTGACTTAAAGTTCCATTTTAAGATGCTAGAAAAGAAACAGGGGAGTAAAACCAAAGTAAGGATGAGGAAAAAAAACCAATATAGATTATAAATCAATAAATACTAAGAAAGGTAAATAATAGCTAATGTTTACAAAATCAAAAATTTGTTTATTGAAAATGTCAACAAAATTGATAAAGTATTCACTAGATTGATTAAGAAAGAAAGCATAATTTATCAATTGTGGGAAAGATTGGGGAGATATTATATACTTAAATATGCTAAAAGAATATAATGAATAACTTTTGGCTAATAATTTTCTCAATTTAAATGAAGTGAACAAGTTCCTTGAAAAATGAAACAAAAACTGACACAAATTAATGTAGAAAAATACAAATAATATATATTTACTTTAAAACTTGAAATTGTGGGCTTCCCTGGTGGCGCAGTGTTTGAGAGTCTGCCTGCCGATGCAGGGGACACAGGTTCGTGCCCCAGTCCGAGAAGATCCCACATGCCGTGGAGCAGCTGGGCCCATGAGCCATGGCCACTGACCCTGCACGTCCGAAGGCTGTGCTCCACAACGGCAAAGGCCACAATAGTGAGAGGTCCACGTACCGCGAAAAAAAAAAAAAGAAATTGTTATTAAACATTTATTCAAAGAGAGATTCAGGTCTAAATAATTTTATTGCTGAATTATATCAATTATTTAAGGGAGAAATAAAATATTTAATAAAATCTTTCAGACACTAGAGACCTAGTTAACTCTTTGCAACTCATTTTATTAGGGTAGTATAAAGCTAATAGCAAAACATGACAAAGGCATTGCCAAAAATAATTATAGACCATTCAAAACAAAAACACTAACTCAAAAAGATACATGCACCTCATTGTTCATAGAAGCATTATTTGCAGTTTCCAAGATATGGAAGTAACCTAAGTGTCCATCAACAGATGAAAGGATAAGGAAGATATGGAATAAATATATGCAATGGAAGATTACTCAATCATAAAAAAGAATGAAATTTTGTCATTTACAACAACATGGATGGACTTGGAGGTTATTATGCTAAGTGAAATAAGGCAATCAGAGAAAGACAAATACTATATATTATCACTTATATATATAATCTAAAAAATAAAACAAAGTCATAAATATAACAAAAAAGAAACAGACTTACAGATATAGAGAATAAACTAGTGGTTACCAGTGAGGAAAGTGAAGGGGGGAGGAGCAATATAGGGGTAAAGGTTTAAGAGGTACAAACTACTGTGTATAAAATAAATAATCTACCAGGATATATTGTACAACACAGGGAATGTAGCCAATAAAATAACTATAAATGGAACATAACTTTAAAAGTGTGAATCACTATGTTGTACACCTGAAACTTACATAATATTGTACATCAACTATACCTCAATGTAAAATGGTCATGAAGAACCTAGAGTAAAGATGGGAATAAAGATGCAGAGCTACTAGAGAATGGACTTGAGGATACAGGGAGGGGTAAGGGTAAGCTGGGACAAAGTGAGAGAGTGGCATGGACATGTATACACTACCAAACATAAAAGAGATAGCTAGTGGGAAGCAGCCACATAGCACAGGGAGATCAGTTCTGTGCTTTGTGACCACCTACAGGGGTGGGATAGGGAGGGTTGGAGGGAGGGAGACACAAGAGGGAAGAGATATGGGGATATATGTATATGTATAGCTGATTCGCTTTGTTATAAAGCAGAAACTAACACACCATTGTAAAGCAATTGTACTTCAATAAAGATGTTAAATATATATATATATATATACAAATATTCTTTTTGAACATGGATACAAATATCCTTTAAAATATTAATAAATTACATCCAGCTAAATATAAAAACTCTAGTCCACCCTGACCAGTATGGGATTTATTCTAAGAATTCTAACCTTGTTATTATTTGAATATTATCAATGTAGTTCACCCAAAATGAAAATGAGGAGAAAAATATACATGATCATTTCTATAAATGTATGAGAATCATTGGAGAAAACTCTAATAAATCATCATAAAAATCTGTCAGGAAATTAATAAGAGACAGAATTTTGTCAGTCTGTTTAAGGGCATTGACAAACAAACAAACAAAAAGAAACCAAAAAATAAAAAAAACCCAAAACAAAACAAAAGAACCCAGCCACCATGGCTAATATCATTCTTAATGATGCAGTTTTGAGCACTATTCCCCATATATCTAGCATAAGGCAAGGTTATTTATTCCATCTCTACTCTCCATTGTAGTAGAGTCCCTATTCATTGCAACAAGGCGAGTTAAAGAATAAAAGACAAACAATGTCAAGCAAGAAGTAAAACTGCCTCTATTCACTAATCTCATGATTGTTTATATAGAAAAATTAAAATCATTTATAAAATAACTATAGACCGTGTAAGTTAACTTAGCAAGATCACAGTATAGAAGTTCAATATGCAAAAACAAATGGTAATTTTATATATTAGCTGCAAAATATTGGAATAAAAAATTTTAAAGTTTCACTCACAATAGCCTGATAAACAAATCCAGAGTTAAATTAAAACAATAATTAAACTCATTTTTAATAAAATAATCACAACAAAAAGTTTATTGAGTTTTAGTAAAAAAACCCAAATAATTTAGAATTTAGTATTCCACTTATGTTATCTATAAAATCAGAAAATCATCCAGAAATCCTCACATATGTTACATAGTAGATAATATGTGGTTGAACAACTATGACAACTCATATTGTATAGGGTTGATCTTTGACTTCTCCCACAGTTTATAATTTTAGAGTTCTTTGTTTTCCATCTTTTGATTTCACCTAGGCAAACCTCATCTCTTGTAACTGCATATCAAAAAAGCATGCAGAAAGAAGAAAAAATTGGATACAAAAAAAGAAAAAAGGAAGATGTGAAAAGAGTATTATGCAGTAGTTTGTGGGTAACAAAAAAGAATAAAGGAAGTTGGGCAGCCAATGGAAATGGGAAGAATTGGGAGTACAGGAGGGTGTAAATGTTAAGAGAGACAGGAGAAAAACCTAGGAAGTGCTGAAGGGCAGTAATATGAAGAAATACAAAGTAGCAGGATTGTCAACCCATAAGGTTAAGCAGTTTCCAAATTTTTTAAAAAAATCATGGTGTGTTCAAATTAAAAAAAAAAAAAAAAAAAGATTCTGTCCTTGAAGAGCTTATAAAGAATATAAAGAAGGAGAGAGATGAGAGAAGGAAAGAGAGAGAGAAAGAAGGAAAGAGGGAGGGAAGGAAGGAAGGAAGGAAGGAAGGAAGGAAGGAAGGAAGGAAGGAAGGAAGATAGGAAGGAAGGAAGGAAGGAAGGAAGGAAGGAAGGAAGGAAGGAAGAAAGACTGGCAGAAAGGCTATTTAAGTTGGAAAAAGGCAATAAACACCATAAAAGTATAATGGATTCAGTTTCTCTTCAAGGCTCTTCCAGACTCTTAAATTCCATGAATCTTAAAACACAAGGTGGGTTAGTTTAGAAGGCTTCATGAAGCAAATTTTGTAGGAGTAAGGAATGTATTGATCAGTATAGGAGCACTCTAAAGGTCCAATAACCAGGAACACCAATGTCCAGGGGCAGGAGAATATGAATGTTCCATCTCAAGAAGAAAGAGAGAAAATTCACCCTTCCTCTACCTTTTTTTCTTATTCAGGACTTCAACAGATAGGATGACATGTGTCCACATTTTTAAGGGTGGATTTTCTTCACTTACAAAAGAATAAAAAAACTGTCATTAGTCACAGATGATGATATTTGTACTAGTTTTCTTTTGTTGCTATAACAAATTATCATAGACAAGTGACTGAAAGTAATATAAATTTATTACCTTGTACTTCTGTATGCTAGAAATCTGACATAGGTCTCACAGAGCAAAAATCAATATATTAGCAAGGCTACATTTCTTTCTGGACTCTAGAGGAAAAACAGTTTGCTTGCCTTTTCTAGCTTCTAGAAGCCACCAGCTTTCTTTGCCTTGTGACACCCTTCCCACAGCAATGCACAATGTTTCTGACTCTGCTTCCGTTATTGTATCTAATTCTCTGACTATTATATTTCTGCCCCTTTCTTTCACTTTTGAGGACTTCTTTACTATACTGGGCCTACCTGGATAATATGAATAACCTCATGATTCTAAGGAGAGTTGATTAAATTTTTTTTTCAAATACCTATAAATTTATTTATTTATTTATTTTTAACATCTTTATTGGAGTATAATTGCTTTACAATGGAGTGTTAGTTTCTGTTTTATAAAAAAGTGAATCAGTTATATACATATACATACATATACATATGTTCCCATATCTCTTCCCTCTTGCATCTCCTGCCCTCCCAGCCTCCATATCCCACGCCTCTAGGCAGTCACAAACCACGGAGCTGATCTCCCTGTTCTATGCAGCTGCTTCCCACTAGCCCTCTATTTTATGTTTGGTAGTGTATATATGTCCATGCCACTCTCTAACTTTGTCACAGCTTACCCTTCCCCCTCCCCATAGCCTCAAATCCATTCTCTAGTAGGTCTATATTTTTACTCCCATCTTCCCGCTAGGTTCTCCATGTCCTTCTTTTTTTTTTTTTCTTAGATTCCATATATATGTGTTAGCATACAGTAGTTGTTTTTCTTTTTCTGACTTACTTCACTCTATATGACAGACTCTAGGTACACCCACCTCAGTACAAATATATCAATATCATTTCTTTTTATGGCTGAGTAATATTCCACTGTATATATGTGCCACATCTTCTTTACCCATTCACCTGATGATGGACACTTAGGTTTCCTCCATGTCCTGGCTATTTTAAATAGAGCTGCAATGAACATTTTGGTACATGACTCTTTTTGAATTATGGTTTTCTCAGGGTATATGGCCAGTAGTGGGATTGCTGGGTTGTAAGGTACTTCTATTTGTAGTTTTTTAAGGAACTTCCATACTGTTCTCCATAGTGGCTGTATCAATTGACATTCCCACCAACAGTGCAAGAGTGTTCCCTTTTCTCCACACCCCCTAAAGCATTTACTCTTTGTAGATTTTTTGATGATGGCCATTCTGACTGGTGTGAAATGATATCTCATTGTAGTTTTGATTTGCATTTCTCTAATGATTAATGATGTTGAGCATTCTTTCATGTGTTTGTTGGTAATCTGTATATCTTCTTTTGAGAAATGTCTGTTTAGATCATCTGCCCATTTTTGGATTGGGTTGTTTGTTTTTTTGTTATTGAGCTGCATGAGCTGCTTGGAAATCTTGGAGATTAATCCTTTGTCAGTTGCTTCATTTGCAAATATTTTCTCCCATTCTGAGGGTTGTCTTTTGGTCTTGTTTATGGTGTTCTTTGTTGTGCAAATGATTTTAAGTTTCATTAGGTCCCATTTGTTTATCTTTGTTTTTATTTCCATTTGTGTAGCAGGTGGGTCAAAAAGGATCTTGCTGTGATTTATGTCATAGAGTGTTCTGCCTGTTTTCCTGTAAGACTTTGATACTGTCTGGCCATACATTTAGGTCTTCAATCCATTTTGAGTTTATTTTTGTGTATGGTGTTAGGGAGCGTTCTAATCTCATACTTTTACATGTACCTGTCCAGTTTTCACTTCACCACTTATTGAAGAGGCTGTCTTTTCTCCACTGTATATTGTTGCTTCTTTTATCAAAATAAGGTGACTATATGTGCATGGGTGTATCTCTGGGCTGTCTATCCTGTTCCATTGATCTATATTTCTGTTTTTGTTGCAGTACCATACTGTCTTGATTACTGTAGCTTTGTAGTATAGTCCAAAGTCAGGGAGCCTGATTCCTCCAGTTCCATTTTTTCCCTCTCAAGGTTGTTTTGTCTATTCGGGGTGCCTTGTGTTTCCATTCAAATTATGAATCTTTTTGTTCTACTTCTGTGAAAAATGCCAGGGGTAGTTTGACAGGTATTGCATTGAATCTGTAGATTGCTTTGTGTAGTTGAGTCATTTTCACAAATGTTGATTCTTCCAATCCAAGAACATGGTATATCTCTCTATGTATTTGTATCATTTTAATATCTTTCATCAGTGTCTTATCATTTTCTACACACAGGTCTTTTGCCTCCTTAGGTAGGTTTATTCCTAGATATTTTAGTCTTTTGCTTTCAATGGTAAATGGCTGTGTTTTCTTAATTTCACTTTCAGATTTTTCATCATTAGTGTATAGGAATGCCAGAGACTTCTGTGCATTAATCTTGTATCCTGCTTCTTTACCAAATTCATTGATTAGCTCTAGTCGTTTTCTGGTAACATCTTTAGGATTCTTTATGTAGAGTATCATGTCATCTGCAAACAGTGACAGCTTTACTTCTTCTTTCTGATTTGGATTTTTTTATTTCTTTTTCTTCTCTGATTGCTGTGCCTAAGAATTCCAAATCTATGTTGAATAATAGTGGTGAGAGTTGGAAACCTTGACTTCTTCCTGATATTCGTGGAAATGGATTAAGTTTTTCACCATTGAGGGTGATCTTGGCTATGGGTTTGTCATATATGGCCTTTATTATGTTGAGGAAAGTTCCCTCTATGCCTACTTTCTGCAGGGTATTTTTTTATAATAAATGGTTGTTGATTTTTGTGAAATCTTTCTCTGCATTTTTTCAGATGATCATATGGTTTTTCTCCTTCAATTTGTTAATATGGTGTATCACATTGATTGATTTGCATATATTGAAGAATCATTGCATTCCTAGAATAAACGCCCTTGATCATGATGTATGATCCTTTTAATGTGCTGTTGGATCCTGTTTGCTAGTATTTTTTTTTTTTTTTTTCGGTATGCGGGCCTCACACTGTTGTGGCCTCTCCCATTGCAGAGCACAGGCTCCGGAAACACAGGCTCAGCGGCCATGGCTCACAGGCCCAGCTGCTCCGTGGCATGTGGGATCTTCCCAGACTGGGGCACGAACCTGTGTCCCCTGCATTGGCAGGCGGATTCTCAACCACTGCACCACCAGGGAAGCCCCCTGTTTGCTAGTATTTTGTTGAAGAATTTTGAATCTATGTTCATCAGTCATATTGCCTTGTATTTTTTATTCTTTGAGACATCTTTGACTGGTTCTGGTATCAGGGTGATGGTGGCCTCAAAGAATGAGTTTCAGAGTGTTCCTCCCTCTGCTATATTTTGGAAGAGTTTGAGAAGGATAGGTGTTTGCTCTTCTCTAACTGATAGAATTCGCCTGTGAATCCATCTGGTCCTGGGCTTTTGTTTGTTGGAAGATTTTTTTTTTTTTTTTTTTTTTTTTTTTTTTTTTTGTGGTATGCGGGCCTCTCACTGTTGTGGCCTCTCCCGTTGCGGAGCACAGGCTCCGGACGCACAGGCTCAGCGGCCATGGCTCACGGGCTTAGTTGCTCCGCGGCATGTGGGATCTTCCTGGACCGGGCACGAACCCGTGTCTCCTGCATCGGCAGGCGGATTCTCAACCACTGCGCCACCAGGGAAGCCCTGTTGGAAGATATTTAATCACCGTTTCAATTTCAGTGCTTGTGATTGGTTTGTTCATATTTTCTATTTCTTCCTGGTTCAGTCTCAGCAGGTTGTGCATTGCTAAGAATTTGTCCTTTTCTTCCAGGTTGTCCATTTTATTGGAATAGAGTTCTTTGTAGTAATCTTTCATGATCCTTTGTATTTCTGCAGTGTCAGTTGTTATTTCTCCTTTTTCATTTCTAATTCTATTGACTTGAGTCTTCTTTTTTTTCTTGATGAGTGTGGCTAATGGTTTTTCAATTTTGTTTATCTTCTCAAAGAAGTAGCTTTTAATTTTTTTGATCTTTGCTATCATTTCCTTCATTTCTTTTTCTTTTATTACTCATCTGATCATTATGATTTCTTTTCTTCTGCTAACTTTGGGTAACTTTTGTTCTTCTTTCTCTGATTGCTTTAGGTGCAAGGTTAGGTTGTTTATTTGAGATATTTTCTGTTTCTTAAGTTAGGATTTTATTGCTATAAGCTTCCCTCTTAGAACTACTTTTGCTTCATCCCATAGGTTTTGGGTCATCTTGTCTCCATTGTCATTTGTCTTGATTTCCTCTTTGATTTCTTCAGTGATCACTTCATTATTAAGTAGTGTATTGTTTAGCCTCCATGTGTTTGTATTTTTTACAGATCTTTTCCTGTAATTGATATCATATCATAGAGTTGTGGTCAGAAAAGATACTTGATATGATTTCAATTTTCTTAAATTTGCCAAGACTTGACTTGTGACCCAATATATGATCTATACTGGAGAATGTTCCATGAACACTTGAGAAAAGTGGGAATTCTGTTGTTTTAGGATGTAATGTCCTATAAATATCAATTAAGTCCATCTTGTGTAATGTATCATTTAAAGCTTGTGTTTCTTTATTTTCATTTTGTATGATGTGTCATTTGGTGAAAGTGGGGTGTTAAAGTCCCCTACTATGATTGTGTTACTGTTGATTTCCCCCTTTATGGCTGTTAGTATTTGCCTTATATATTGAGGTGCTCCTATGTTGGGTGCATAAATATTTACAATTGTTATATCTTCTTCATGGATCGATCCCTTGATCATTATGTAGTGTCCTTCTTTGTCTCTTGTAATGGTTTTTATTTTAAAGTCTATCTTGTCTGATATGAGAATTGCTACTCCCGCTTTCTTCTGATTTCCATTTGCATGGAATATCTTTTTCCATCCCCTCACTTTCAGCCTGTAAGTGTCCCTAGGTCTGAAGTGGGTCTCTTGTAGACAGCATATATATGGGTCCTGTTTTTGTATCCATTCAGCCAGTCTGTGTCTTTTGGTGGGAGCATTTAATCCATTTTCGTTTAAGGTAATCATCGATATGTATGTTCCTATTCCCATTTTCTTAATTGTTTTGGGTTTGCTATTGTGGGTCTTTTCCTTCTCTTGTGATTCTTGTCTAGAGAAGTTCCTTTAACATTTGTGTTAATGCTGGTTTTGTGGTGCTGAACTCTGTCAGCTTTTGCTTGTCTGTAAAGGTTTTAATTTATCCATCAAATCTGAGTGAGATTCTTTCTGGGTAGAGAATCTTGTTTGTAGGTTTTTCTCCTTCATCACTTTAAATATGTCCTGCCACTCCCTTCTGGCTTGTAGAGTTTCTGCTGAAAGATCAGCTGTTAAACTTATGGGGATTCCCTTGTGTGTTGCTAGTTGTTTTCCCTTGCTGCTTTTAATACATTTTCTTTGTATTTAATTTTTGATAGTTTGATTACTATGTGTCTTGGTGTGTTTTTCCTTGGATTTGTCCTGTTTGGGACTCTCTGTGCTTCATTGACTTGATTAACTATTTCCTTTCCCATATTATGGAAATTTTCAACTATAATCTCTTCAAATATTTTCTCAGTCCCTTTCTTTTTCTCTTCTTCTTCTGTGACACCTATAATTCTAATGTTGGTGCATTTAATGTTGTCCCAGACATCTCTGAGACTGTCCTCAGTTTTTTTCATTCCTTATTTTCTTTATTATTCTCTGCAGTATTTATTCTACTGTTTTATCTTCTTGGTCACTTATCCGTTCTTCTGCCTCAGTTATTCTGCTATTGATCCCCTTTAGAGTATTTTAAATTTCATTTATTGTGTTGTTCTTCATTGCTTGTTTCTTCTTTAGTTCTTCTAGATCCTTGTTAAATGTTTCTTGCATTTTCTCTATTCTATTTCCAAGATTTTGCATCATATTTACTATCATTATTATGAATTCTTTTCCAGGTAGACTGCCTATTTCCTCTTCATTTGTTACGTCTGGTGGTTTATTACCTTTCTCCTTCATCTTCTGTGTGTTGTTCTGTCTTTTCATTTTGCTTATCTTACTGTGTTTGGGGTCTCCTTTTTGCAGGCTGCTGGTTCGTAGTTCCTGTTGTTTTTGGTGTCTGTCCCCAGTGTCTAAAGTTGGTTCAGTGTGTTGTGTAAGCTTCCTGGTGGAGGGGACTAGTGCCTGTGTTCTGGTGGATGAGGCTGGATCTTGTCTTTCTGGTGGGCAGGCCCATGTCTGGTGGTGAGTTTTAGGGTGTTTGTGGCCTTATTATGATTTTAGGCAGCCTCTCTGCTAATGGGTGGTGTTGTCTTCCTGTCTTGCTCGTTATTTGGCATAGGGTGTGAAACACTGTAGCTTGCTGGTTGTTGAGTGGAACTGGGTCTTGGTGTTGAGATGGAGATCTCTGGGAGATTTTCATCATTTGATATTAAGTGGAGCTGGGAGGTCTCTTGTGGACCAGTGTCCTGAAGTTGACTCTCCCACCTCAGAGGCACAGCACTGACTCCTGGTTGGAGTTCCAAGAGCCTTTTCTCCACATGACTAAGAATAAAAGGGAGAAAAAGTAGAAACAAAGAAAGAAAGAATGAATGAGGACAAAATAAAATAAAGTAAGATAAAATAAAATAAATTTATAAAAATAGAAAATAATTATTAAGAAAAAAGTTTTTTAAAAAGTAAAAAAAAAATAAAAAAGAAACAAACAAACAAAAAAAATGGACGGACATAACCCTAGGACAAATGGTGAAAGCAGAGCTATACAGACAAAATCTCACACAGAAGCCTACACATACAGACTCACAAAAAGAGCAAAGGGGGAGAAAATAATATATCTTGCTCTCAAGTCCACCTTCTCAATTTGGAATGATTCATTGTCTATTCAGGTATTCCACAGATGCAGCATATATCAAGTTGTTGTGGAGATTTAATATGCTGCTCCTGAGTCTCCTGGGAGGGTTTTCCCTTTCTCTTCTTTGTTTGCACAGCTCCTGCAGTTCAGCTTTGGATTTGGCCCTGCCTCTGACTTTATGTCTCCTGATGGCGTCTGTTCTATGCTCAGACAGGATGGGGTTAAAGGAGCAGCTGATTTGGGGGCTCTGGCTCACTCAGGTAGGGGGAAGGGAGGAGTAAGGATGTGGGGCAAGCCTGCAGTGGCAGAGGCAAGTGTGACATTGCACCAGCCTGTGGTGTGCCACTCATTCTCCTGGGCAAGTTGTTCCTGGATCACGGGACCCTGGCAGTGATGGGCTGAACTGGCTCCTAGGAGGGGAAATGTGGCCGTCTCTGTGGCCCGTGCTCTTACTGGGGCTCACGCCCATCTCTGGAGCTCCTTTAAGTGTCCCTCTTAATCCACTCTCTTTGCCCACCAGAAAACAAAGAGGGAAGAAAAAGTCGCTTGCCTCGTTGGCAGGTCCAGACTTTTTCCCTGACTCCTTCCCAGCTAGCTGTGGTGCACTAACCCCTTCAGGGGCTGTTCACGCTGCCCACACCACTCATCTTCCTGCGATCTGACTGAAGCCCAAGCCTCAGCTCCCAGCCCCCACCCACCCCAGCGGGTGAGCAGACAAACCTATCGGGCTGGTGATTGCTGGTCGGCACAGATCCTCTGTCCTGGAATATCTCCACTTTGCCCTCCACACCCCTGTTGCTGCACTCTCCTCCTTGGCTCTGAAGCTTCCCCCCTCTGGCACCCACAGTCTTCACCCATGAACGGGCTTCCTAGTGTGTGGAAACCTTTCCTCCTTCACAGCTCCCTCCCACTGGTGCAGGTCCTGTCCCTATTCTTTTGTCTCTGTTTTTTTCTTTTTTCTTTTGCCCTACCCAGGTATGTGGGGAGTTTCTTGCCTTTTGGGACGTCTGAGGTATTCTGCCAGCGTTCAGTGGGTATTCTATAGGAGCAGTTCCACGTGTAGATGTATTTCTGATGTATCTGTGTGGAGGAAGGGGATCTCCGTATCTTACTCTTCTGCCATCTTCCTGCCCAACCTCCTATATTTCTTCTTTAAGCATGCTTTCCTGTAGTTCTTTAAACATATTTTTGATGGCTACTTTGGAAACTTTTTAATATAGGCCTTTAATATTTCTCATGGGTGTTTTATTTTTTATTTTTTTGCCTTTATGTGAAAGTCTTTTGATTTTTTAAATGAAAATTGGACATTAATTAATGTATTAAAGCAGGTCTGTATAGTGATCTTCCCTTCTGCTCTTTTTATTGTTATTTATTTGTTTAGTGACTTGGACACTTTTAGTGTCTTGGAAAACTTTAGTGAAGTCTGCTTCCCCTTCATCTTACAGACTTTGATATCTTTTCTCCATGGACTCAAACTTGGACATGTGCACATTCATCCTAGGATGACAGTGGTTTCAGTAGGGCTTTTTTGGATTGCCTCTTTTCCTGATCTCTGTGTTAAACCATCTGTCTCATTTTATTGATATTTCACACCTAGCTAATAAGCTCTGCTAATTTCAGGCTAATCACTCTATTGTTTTTATCAGTGCCCTGGGGCACAAGTTGCACTAAAGGCTCATCATATTAAGTCCATGCCACTTTCTATGGCAGATTTTTAGGTCAGTCTTTAAAGTTTGTCCTAACTTCAGGTGTGTTCTTCTTAACTATCTCTTTCTCCGGTAATTGCCGATATACTAGGCAGGCTGTTTCAGCTTGTTTTTCTCATAGAGCTACTGGTCTCTTCTTAATCACTTACCGTCAAAAACTCCATTATTTTCTAGAGCACTTTTAGTTTTGAAATTCTCCATAGTTTGTTCCAAGTAAAGTCAGTTCCCTTTGAGAAGTTTTCTGACCTCATTTTTCTTATGACCACTCTCTCTTTCCCCTGGGGAACACTTCTATGCTACTGCTCCAGAACTGGAGGTGAGTACCATGAACAACTCATCTCCTGTTGATCCTCCTGCTTTACAAGCAAGGTGCTGGGATTGGGAAGCAGCCTCTCATCTTCTTATTTTTTTTCTCTAATCCTTGAACACTTTCCTTATGAATAAGCTAGGGCAAGGGGCATAAAGGCTTCAGTATTCTTGACCTGTTGCACCTGTTGTAGATCATCTGTCTTTAGAGCAGGAGATGGGTGAAAGAAGGGAGCCCACTATAATTAAACTGAACTTGCAAGGAATTTAGACTTGGCAACATGGAAGTGGGAAATATGAGAAAGATTAATGTCCTGCCCTCTCATGGCAGAAATAGTAGGTTAAAACTAGGAGTAGGGATAGAGAGACCTCCAAATTTTAACCACACCTATCTGGAGTGGGGTTTCTGATGAATTTGAGAAAGGGTAGTGAGAGAGTGGATCATGGCTCAAGTGTTACAGATTCTTCCTGTTCTTACTGATATTTAGTAGATTTTACTGAATAAATGTTTTTTTTTTTCATTTCCTATGTAACCTTAAGATAATTTTAAGATATCTTAAATTGTGTTTATTTTTTAATAATTTCACTAGTTATGATCGTTATCCTGGAGATAGGACCAACAAAGCTCTTTTTGCCAACATTCTGAAAGTAGTCCCTTTAGCTGCATTAATTTTTGTCCCATTTGATATCTCAATAATTAAATACTTTCTTGTATTAGGTTATAGGACACTGGATTTCCTTGGTTCCACTTTTACCATTCCAGTTGCTCTTCTCTTTTTCTCTGGTTTTTATTTTTCTTCACACTCTTTAAGAGCACATGTATTCCAAAACTGAATCTTCAGAACTATGTATAATTACATATTTACTTGACATATTACACTTATTTTTAACTATGGCCATATCATCTTCAGTTTAATAATCAATTGTGATCTCAGCCAATATGTCCAGAATCATCTAACAACCTGACACCCATTTCCATTAACTTTATTTTATTCTGCTGAGACACTTTTATTATGGTTCCCAAAGGAAGATACATAGGTATAATATTTGACTATAACTACTTTTTATGCCAGAATTTTCCAATACCACTCACCAATGCCTGCTTTTCTTTTTTACCTATGTTTACTGGATTATCTGTACTTTTCTATTGTTGATTCTACCATTCTATCCCATATCTATATAACTGCAACAGCCTGTTAGTAAGTCATTATCCTCATATATTATCCTCATATATCCTCTATTCTCTTCCATTCCACAGTTTATACTGTAGACACTAGCATCTACTGACAGTGCTTCTGCCATATCACAGTAGCACTCAACAAGCGCTATTTTTGTCTACCATATGAAGTCCTACAACTTAGGTGTGGCTTCTAGGACTTTCCATAATTTGTTTTATATCATCTAGCTAAAGTTATTTTTATTGAATATTAGTACTACAAGAAGGATTCATAGATATTGTCTACCATAAAGATATTTACTGCCTACCTGCCATCTAATGTGAGCTAGTTTTCTCAAAAAGGTGGACATATGGGGTATGTCAGTTTTGCTCTTAATGTTTTATACTTACTTCACTCCTCATGTTACCTAAACATTCTGCCAGTCTCCTCATATCTCTAACCTGTTTATATTTTAATGTTTATTCCTATTGTGTTTATAAACTTATATTTACTTACTTTGTTCATTTTTATTTCTCATTTTTCTGAATTAATCTTGAAACATATTTTAGCACTTAAGTGTTCTCTATTTCATATATGCAAGTTTTATCTTCCCAACTACCTTGTAAACTCATTGTGCCCATCGACTACCAGTCTCAGTCCACAGATGTTGTTGCCCTGCAAGTGGTACCAAGACCTCTGTTAGAACACCAGAATACTGAGGTTGTGCACAGACACATAAAGTCTACCTACTTACTGAAGGCTGACCAGCACTGCTGTATTCACTGTTTATTTTCAGTAAGACCATCTATGAAGCCTGATAAGGAGACGATTGACCTGAGATTGTTTCTATCCCACTGTCTGCTTCTCCTAAGATTGTTTCTCCACTTTTCTGTCTGTCACCCATTTTGGCATCACCCATCTCAATTCTCAGTAGCCCCTCCTAGTTCCTATCTTCCTCATCTTCCAAGTTTAAGAACCTCTATTTTCAATTTCCCTTTTTCAACTCCTATCATTTCTTGCATGCCATTTTAAAAACTCCAATATATCCCTCAATTCTCATATTGTTATAGCCTTTTAAACTTCCTTTCTTGTAACCCTCTCCATACTTCATTCTAGGCCTCAATTCTCATACTGCATTCCTCCCTCAACCCAAACTTCTTTGTAAAGTGGCTTTTATCTTAATCTACAGACCTATACTTTTCACAGGCTCTCCATCTTTCAATCCCAACTCATACATCTCTTCCTTAGCATCTCCCATTTTACAGAGCTCCTAACATTTATTTAGATTTAGCCTGATCTTAATTGCAACCTCTCTCTGTAATACACATATGAATCTATTAGTTGCTGATACTCAGTCCCCTACTTTCTGTTTATTTCTGAATATTTCCTTGGTCAAAATTTATCTTCAGTCTTGAGTCCCTTTTTACCCCCTAGAGTGTGCATGATATTATAAGTCTAGCTAAGCTTCAACATTTTAATCTTTTTTCTTTCCACTGTTGGTCTTAGTCCCTGCAAACTTAGATCAGCAAGTCAAAACCTAATTTTCTTGCCAACTCTGAAGTTGCTAGTTACTGATCTACAACCTTGTGTGCAGCTTTTTTGGGCGGGGGGGTTGATTTTTTTTCTTTATTAGAGTATAGTTGCTTCATAATGCTGTGCTAGTTTCTGCTGTACAGCAAGGTGAATCAGCCATATGCATACACATATCCCATCCTTTCTGGATTTCCCTCCCATCTAGGTCACTACAGAGCATCGAGTAGAGTTCCACAGGCTATACAGCAGGCTCTCACTAGTTATCTATTCCATACATAGCATATCAATCCTGATCTCCCAATTCATCCCACCTCCCTTTCCCCCCTCGGTAACCATAAGTTTGTTCTCTACATCCATGTCTCTATTTCTGCTTTGCAAATATGTTCATCTGTACCATTTCTCTAGATTCCACATATATGCATTAATATATGATTTGTTTTTCTGACTTACTTCACGCTTTATGACTCCATTGTCAATTAATTTAAGCAAAACAATGAGTCAATTTAAATAAAGTGTTATTTGAATATGATGAACACTTTAGGGGGTTAATAAAATGAACTGAAATTTGGCAAAGCATTGTTCTTAATGTGCCTAACACAGTGTTATGTACATAACAGTGGCTCAGTAAAGTCAATCAGTTTTTCTTCTAGATTTTGTTTAATAATTAAGAGAATTTTTTTTTTTTTTGACCATGTGGCTTGCAGGATCTTGATTCCCCATCCAGGGATCAAAACCATGTCCCCTGCAGTTGAAGCACAGAGTTCTAACCACTGGACCACTAGGGAATTCCTTTGTTTGATAATTAAACACATTAAGATGATGTGGAAATAATTAGGATATTGAATCCTCAATTTATAGTCCTCTTTCCAACAAAGTTGAAGAATTGTCAGGGTGCTTTTTTATTGTATCCCTTTTCAGGAAAGAAGAGATACAACATTAAGAAAGGAATATAAATGTGAAGAGAACAAATGAGAAGTATTACTTGTGAATTTTGAATTGCTAGATGAATTTTTACTGGAAATTTAAAAAATGATATGGGTGAGAAGTGTAAAGAATGGAAATTTGTGGAAAGGGGATTATGTGAGGGAAATTTTTTTGTGGTTTTATCTTTCAAGTGAAGAAAAATGAATCCGATATATATTCTTTAATATTCAATTTGTTCTAATGTAGTACACATGGAAAAGCTGTGCTGTTGCTTATATTTATTTCAATATGTAATCTATAATTTTTAAATGTGCTCTAACTGTACAGAAAGTAATCTCAAACATACAAATAAGAACAAATGCTCTGTTTGCCATAACCTTTAATGATATCTAAAACAGTCTCTTATAATCATAATTTTTATTTTTGCCTTGTAGCTATGACTTTTAAAGCTAGTGATTATTAATTTCCTCTCCTGCTTCATGCTTCACAGATTTCTCAGATGGTTTACTTGTATTAAAATACCTGTCTATGCCTTTGAATCAAATCAAATTCAAGTTAATGATTTTGACACTAGGTCATATTATCTTTCTGTTTCTTTTGATTGTTCTTGCAATCTTTCTTTGTTTCAAACTATCTTAAAGCAGGTTCACTAGAAAAAAGACTCTGAGATGGAGATATATGTTTAGGAGAGTGTTTTGTTTTGTTGTTTCTTACAGCAGAGGCAGGATGGGATACCACTGGCAACCTGTAAGAAAATGAGGAAAACAGGACTGGAGGCAGAGTTCAAATGTGAAGTAGTTATAAGAAAGAATTTAGACAATTTCAAGTGAGCTCTTGGGCTGAGCTAGCACTTCAGAGATGTCCTGAAATGAGGCAAGTGAGCCAAACTTTTGTTTCTTTCATTGGCCAGTAATTATATGTGAGCTGGCACCGTGGAGGGGTTGTAACCTTGGGAGAGGCAGCGCTCTTGTAATTACTAAGGAGGGACTCCACTGTGAGTATAAATGCACATTTCTTAGGGCTTTCATCTCCAAGAACTGATGCAAGGACAAATTCAAAATCAGATGGTAGAAACACCTATACTATCAGCCCTTTTATTTCTATTGATTAAAACGAGTCATTTCAGATTGTTTCTATGTATAACAAATGGTATTACACACTAAATATTCCCTTTGAAAGTATGAATAGAATTGAATATTATTTGAGAATTCACTTTTGTTGTAATTTTAGAAGATTCCCTGAAATATTTTTCATGCTTCCAATTTAACTTTTAAAGTGTCTCGCATAAATTAGAATAAAATTATTACCACACATGTGATGTAGTTTGATTCTTTCAAAAATCTGAAATTGTTCTGATTAAATATGTCTAAAATATAACTTACAAACAAATATCTAATGCACTGATGACAGATAAATAACATGAGGAAAATAGAAAACTTTGTCATGATACACTTTTGAAACAAAATATAAGAATGCATTCTTAAATTCTAACTAGTCAAAATTTGAGAACATTAAAATGGGAAAAGGCTGCCATCTTCAGGGTTCTCTAAACTCAAAGGTTAAATATTCTCAAAATGTATTGTTCACTGTGTTCAGTATATAATTTTCTGATCTTTGTGATGTTAATGTAATCTATTATAGATGCTAAATATTGTATATATGTGGAGTAATGGTATTATCATTTACCTGTATTACAAAACATAATGTTCTGTGAGGGAAATCTGAAAATTACTAACGCAATCACGAAGAAATACAATACATGCTTGTTCCTATATCTTTGGGGAAAAAAAAGTACACCTGTGAGGTGTTGAGTAAGCTAGCAAACTTTTAAAGATTTAAAAACTCATTTTTTAAACGTAGAACTACATCACTCATCTGCCTTTTTTCTGGGTGAAAGTTTGCCTTCCTTCTCTACAGAAGCTGAGAATCTTTCAAGTGCACTGCTGGAGAGGATGTATATATAATTCTTTTTTTTTTTTTTTTTTTTTTTTTTTTTTTTTGTGGTACGCGGGCCTCTCACTGTTGTGGCCTCTCCCATTGCGGAGCGCAGGCTCCGGACGCACAGGCTCAGCGGCCATGGATCACGGGCCCAGCCGCTCTGCGGCATGTGGGATCTTCCCGGACCGGGGCACGAACCCGTGTCCCCTGCATCAGCAGGCGGATTCTCAACCACTGCGCCACCAGGGAAGCCCCTATAATTCTTTATTTTAGAATTTTCTGATTTCACTCTTCTGATTTTGATTTCTCATTTTTTAAATTTTAGTTCAGTAGATATCTTTGTATTCATGAGAAAAATATAAATAATATCTAGTTTAGCTGCTTTGTCCTGTGTTTACATCATGTTTTCAAATTTTGTGGAGGTTTGCCAGCTAAAGTATGGATTCTATGGATGGTAATATGACAGTGATAAAACCTACTTTTTAAATCTAATTGCTATTTTTATTATATCTTCAGTTAGGAAAAATGAAGAACAAAAACAAAATATTTTTTCTATTTTATTTTTATTGATATCTACCTGATGGCTTATATTTATGTAAACTGTAATTTATATCTCATTTGAATTAATGAGATGAAAATTCAAATAGCATATTTTTTAAATTAAGAAACATTTGATCTAGTTGTCTGAATTGTCATATCAGTTTAGTTTTTTACTCTGTTTTATTGCTGACACTAAATAATTGTATCTGGAAGTAGCAAACCTACCTACAGATAAACAAATTTGACCTGTTTTAAATATAGCCTAAGTATCCTCTACTTCATGACAGTTTAGAATTTCTGTAATAGAGTATATCTGTGTATTAAATAAATTCATTATATTATATTATACATACATATTTATTTAATAAGACATAATATGCAACAAGCCTCCCATTAAAGTAAATCCCAGCTATATTATGTTATTATATGATAACAACAGCATGCACCTACTAAATGTGTGATGTGGAGAGTCACTTAGTTTAATGGAAACTATTTCTATGCATTTAAACTTACCATAAAAATATATACAGGTAAGATTATTGTTAAGACTAACACATGGAATGATCCTAGCATAGTGCTTTACACATAAGGAGTGACTAATAAATATGAGTTTACTTGAAGGTGTAGTTATGGAGTTTATCTTTACTCATTATAAATATGCAGATCAAAGGCAATAAAAAGGTACAGAAATTTGAGCTGCAAGTACCAAGATAGGGAGTTCCTTAAATATGTGTGGACATTTGTACATATAGGCATATCTCATTTTATTGTGCTTCATTTTATTGCACTTCTCAGATATTGCATTTTTTACAAATTGAAGGTTTGTGGCAACCCTGCCTCAAGCACGTCTATCTATCAGTGCAATTTTTCCAACAGCATTTGCTCACTTCAAGTTTCTGTGACACATTTGGTACTCCTTGCAATATTTCAAATACTTTTATTATTATATTTGTTATGGTGATCTGTGATCAGTGATCTTTGATGTTACTATTGTAATTGTATTGTGGTGCCACCAACTCTACCCATATAAGATGGCAAACTTAATCAATAAATTTGTATTTTCTGATTGCTGCCCTGAGTGGCCATTCCCCATCTTGCTCCCTCTCCTTGGGCCTCCATATTCCCTGAGACACAACAATATTGAAACTAGGCAAATTAATTACCTTACAATGGCCTCTAATTGTTCAAGTGAAAGGAAAAGTCACATGTCTCTAAAGTCTCCACCTCCAAATACCACCACATGTGGGTTTCAATATATGTATTTTGACGGAACACATACATTCTGTCAATAGCATTGTTTATAACTCCTTTTTCTCTTATTTGATATAAAAGACTACCTCATAAAGTGATAATTATAAACCCATGGTGGTGGAAATACAATGTATAAAGATGTAATTTATATAGCAATAACAGCAAAAAGTAGGGGGACACAATGGAAATAGATAGAAACAAAATTTTTATATACTATTGAAATTAAGGTAGTATTAATTCAAACTAGACTGCTATAGGCTGAGATGTTCTGTAATGTTCAGGGCAACCACTAAGAAAATAACTTTTAAAAATATATGATAGGGCTTCCCTGGTGGCGCAGTGGTTGAGAATCCGCCTGCCGATGCAGGGGACACGGGTTCGTGCCCTGGTCCGGGAAGATCCCACATGCCGCGGAGCAACTAAGCCCGTGAGCCATGGCTGCTAGGCCTGCGCGTCCGGAGCCTGTGCTCCGCAACGGGAGAGGCCACAACAGTGAGAGGCCCGCATACAGAAAAGAAAAAAAAAAAAAAAAAAAAAAAAAAAAAAAAAATATATATATATATATATATATATATATATATATATATGATAAATGGAAGGGAATTAAAATTGTACACCAGAAAATATCTAATAACATATAAAAAGAAAATAATGTAGGAGTAGAGGAACAAAAAAGACATGTAGAAAACAAAGGCATAAAGACAGGCATAAATCCTACCTTAACAGTAATTATGTTGAATATAAATGAGTTAAATATTCCAATTAAAATGTATGTATAGGCAGAAAGAGTAAAAAAAAAACATGATCTTACTATATGCAGTCTATAAATGGCACACTTTAGACTCAAAGACACAAACAGATTGAAGGCAAAAAGTTGGAAAAATATATAGCCTGTTCAGAGTAACCAAATGTGAGCTGGAGAACTCATAGTAATGTGAACTAAAAATGCCACCTGCCATATAAGTATATTATAGCCATCAGCCACTACAACTTAGTCCTGAGGGGACTCAGGATGGAGACATAATGCCTGCCATCAAATCATCAAGACACTGCAGCCACCCTCAAGAGTGCACTCTGAGGAAACTCAGGATGAGAAAACACGGGATACTGGTCCCAGATAGCTGAGGTGAATATCAAAGGGATGATTTCAGTTTGCCCAGACTCTTGCATTTTCCCATATATAGAAAAGTGCTAAATTCCTTAACTTGAGATACCTGGTTTTCTAATTAAAAGTAATCTTTTGATGTTCAGACTACCTGGTCTTTGTTGAAAAAAACTCCTGTATATCCTGGCTCCCCCCTTGCCTCTTTGGAGTTAGTCTCTCAGAGTTATCTGAGATGATGTGTCCTGGGATTAAGTCTTCAGTTTTGTCCTGGGGCAAATAAAACATAACTCTCAACTTTTAGTTGTGCATTTTTTTCAGTAGACAGTAATATTGGGCAAAATAGATTTTAAAACAAAAATTGTTACTAGAGACAAAAAAGGACATTTTCTAATGATAAAAGGCTCATTCTAACAAGAATATATAAAAATCATTAACAGAGAAGCCTAACAACAGTGCGCCAAAACACATAAAGAAAAAACTGAGAATTGAAGGGAGAAATAAACAAAAACAATAATTGGAGTCTCCAATATCCCACTTTCAATAATGGATAAAACAACTAGACAAAAGGCCAAGCAGGAAATAGTCTTGAACAACACCATAGACTAACTAGAACTAACAGACATCTAATAGAATATTCCAACCTCAACAAGAGCAAAATACACATTCTTCTCAAATGCACATACAACATTCTCCAGGGTAGATTAGATGTTAGCCCATAAAACAAGCCTCAATAAATTTGAAAGTACTGAAAAAAAAGCTAGAAATTATTAAGCTTATTGAGGAGGTATATCAAAAGTCAAAAAAGGCTGAAAGCCAGGTTTCTTGTGCTGAACAGTTAGCCAATTGTGAAGGCAAAGAAAAAGTTCTTGAAGGAAATTAAAAGCACTACTCCAGTTAACACATGAATAAAAAGAAAGCAGGGCTTCCCTGGTGGCTCAGTGGTTGAGAGTGCGCCTGCCAATGCAGGGGACATGGGTTCGTGCCCTGGTGCAGGAGGATCCCACATGCCACAGAGTGGCTGGGCCCATGAGCTATGGCCGCTGGACCTGTGCGTCCAGAGCCTGTGCTCTGCAACAGGAGAGGCCACACAGTGAGAGGCTATTGCTAATATGGAGAAAGTTTTAATGGTCTGAATAGATAAAGCCAACTATAATATTCCCTGAAGCCAAAATCTAATCCAGAGCAAGGCCTTATCTCTCTACAAGTCTATGAAGGCTGAGAGAAGTGAGGAAGCTGCAGAAAAAATGTTTGAAACTAACAAGGATTGGCTCATGAGGTTTAAAGAAAGAAGCTGTCTCCATATCAAAGTACAAGGAGAAGCAACAAGTGGTAATGTAGAAGCTGCAGCAAGGTATCCAGAAGACTTAGTGAAGATAGTTAATGAAGATGGCTACATTAAACAACAGTTTTTCATTGTAGACAAAACAGCCTTATACTGAAAGAAAATACCATCTAGAACTTTCATAGCTAGAGAGGATAAGTCAATGCATGGTTTCAAAGTTTCAAAGGACAGGATGCTTCTCTTGTCTGGGGATAATGCAACTGGTGACTAAGTTGAAGCCAATGCTCATTTACCATTCTGAAAATCCTAGGGCCCTTAAGAACTATGCTACATCTACTATACCTGTGCTATATAAGTGGAATAATAAAGCCTACAGGACAGCACATCTCTTTGCAACATGGCATACTGATATTTTAAGCCCATGTTGAGACCAGCTGTTCAATGAAAATGTTTCAAAATATTAGTCCTCATTGACAATGCACTTGGTCACCTTTGAGCTCTGATGGAGATGGAAAATGAGATTATTTTTGTTTTCATGCCTGCTAACATAATACCCATTCTGCACCCTTGGATCAAGATGTAATTTCAACTTTCAAGTCTTGTTATTTAATAAGTACATTTGTAAAGCTATAGCTGCCATAAATAGTAATTTCTCTGATGGATTTTGGCAAAGTAAACTGAAAACTTTCTGGAAAGGATTCACCATTTTAGATGATGTTAAGAAGATTTGTGGGGCTTCCCTGGTGAAGCAGTGGTTGGGAGTCCGCCTGCCGATGCGGGGGACACGGGTTCATGCCCTGGTCCGGGAGGATCCCACGTGCCGTGGAGCGGCTGGGCCTGTGGGCCATGGCCGCTGAGCCTGCGCGTCCGGAGCCTGTGCTCTGCAGCGGGAGAGGCCACGGCAGTGAGAGGCCCGCGTACCACAAAAACAAAACAAAACAAAACAAAACAAAACAAAAAGAACATTTGTGATTCATGGGATGAGGTCAATATATCAATATTAACAGGAGTTTGGAAGAAGTTGATTCCAAACTTCATAGGTAACATTGAAGGGTTCAAGACTTCAGTGGATAAAGTCACTACGGATGAGGTGGAATAAGCAAGAGAATTATAATTAGAAGTGGAACCTGAAGATGTGAATGAATTGTTACAATATCATGATAAAATTCAATGAATGAGGAATTGCTTCTTATGGATGATAAAAAAAAAAAAAAAAAAGGTTTCTTGAGATGGAATCTACTCCTGGGGAAGATGCCGTGAAGATTGTTGAAAACACAACTAAGGGGTTTAGAATATTACATAAACTTAGTTGATAAAGCAGTGGCAGACTTTGAGAGGATTGACTTCAATTTTGAATGAAGCTCTACTGTGGGTAAAAAGTTATCAAATGGCATTACATGTTACAGAGAAATCATTGATGGAAGAGAGTCTGTCAATGTGGCAAATTTCATTGTTGTCTTATTTTAAGAAATTGCTATAGCCACCCCAACCCTTAGTAACTACTGTCTTGATCAGTCAGCAGCCGTCAACATCAAGGCAAGACTCTCCACCATCAAAAGGATTGACATGCTAAAGGTTCAGATAAAGGCTAGCATTTTTCAGCAATAAAGTATTTTTCAAATTAAGTATGTAAATTGATTTTTTAGATATGTTATTGCATACTTAATAGACTATGGTATAGTGCAGACATAACTTTTATATGCACTGGAAAACCAAAAAAATTGTGTGACTCACTTTACTGTGATATTCACTTTTTGCAGTGGTCTGAAACTGAACCTGCAATTTCTCCAAGGTATACCTGTATATGTATGGGTGGAACATAAAATGTGAGTGGTGATCATAGGCAATGTTGAAGCTATCCATGGAAAAATGATTACTATCTTATGCTACCAGTTTAATATTTGTTCACTTCTGTCTCAAATAATTTCACTTCTACCACATTATTTTCTTTTAATGAGTTTAATTTTTATTTTGAATCATCAACATTATTATCTAAACACAGCACTTTTTTTTTTTTTTTTTTTTTTTTTGTGGTACACGGGCCTCTCACTGTTGTGGCCTCTCCCATTGAGGAGCATAGGCTCCGGACACGCAGGCTCAGTGGCCATGGCTCATGGGCCCAGCTGCTCCACGGCACGTGGGATCTTCCCAGACCGGGGCACAAACCCGTGTCCCCTGCATCAGCAGGCGGATTCTAAACCACTGCGCCACCAGGGAAGCCCACACAGCACATTTTTAATGCTTGAAACATTTTTCTAGCCACAGAAATTTTTATCTAGTTGTAAGCATACAATGCAACTTTCTATGCCTTTAAAATTATTTTTATTGAATTTGTGAAGAATGTTTCAGGTATCCAATTTAGGAGAGTCTCTAGAAACACCTGGTAGGACTTTGTCTAGCCCTCCAATATATGTTTGCTATTGTTGTCAGAATTCTGTGAACTTGGAATCTGATAATATTAACAATACTGTCTTTCAGCAAAAGTGGATGTTAAGAAAGTGCATATATTTTCCTAGTTCAATTGCTGACTATATACAGATCCAAGGACTGATATTTTGATGATCTGTTTGTAATAGCAGAGTTTAAACAGAGGTTTCCTTATGAGTTGTTCCTCTCCTCTCAATGGTGATTCTTTTTGATATATCTTATTTTGTGTTCCTTTCTACAGTTCCATCTAACACTATTAAAATTTTTGTTCATACAATTTTGCCTCAATTTGGTAGTCAAATTATAAACTTTTTAGAAGTTAAATTTTTAAATTAATTTGTCTCAATTGAAGTTAATTCTCAAGACAGCTGCAGGAATGTTGTCTAAATTAAACCAAATTGTTGAAACTACTTCCACAGACAGGGCATAGTTATTTCCAACCATTATTGGTTCTTATAATCACAACTCTCATGTTGTGGTGAGATCTCAAATGATCCTCCAAAGCTTTTCAATTAAATGTGTTTTGAATTTGGGCTTGTGAGATATAGAGCACAGGCCTCACAAAAATGTGGAATCCATCCTTTCCTTTAGTATCAGTTGATTTGTAAAATTTTCATTCTGTCATTCTCTCAATGAGGGGATGGTAATAGTACACCCTCAAAGGTCTTCCAAATATTATGGTTCTCTCACCGTGAGTGAGGACATTTGGACGAGGAAGACATGATATATACTTTTGCTTCACGCACATGGTATTTTGACGACCTGTAGCCTGAGAGAAATGTCTACCACAGAGCAGATGGAGAATCATTCTTCTCATGATTGTTAATAAATGGGAATCTTCTCCATGAAATTGAGAGTTGGAGAGAAATTTTGTAATTTATGGTGTTATGACAGAAATCACTTGTTTTCATCTCCACTTTTCCTGAGTAGAATCTTGCTTTGTCAGTTAAGGGACTGTTTTTTTGTTTTTGCTTTTTTTTTTTTTTTTTTTTTTGTGGTACACGGGCTTCTCACCATTGTGGCCTCTCCCATCGCGGAGCACAGACTCCGGACGTGCAGGCTTAGCGGCCATGGCTCATGGGCCCAGCCATCCTGGGGCATGTGGGATCTTCTGGGACCGGAGCATGCACCTGCGTCCCCTGCATCAGCAGGTGGACTCTCAACCACTGTGCCACCAGGGAAGCCCTAAGGGACTGTTTTTATCAATTTTTACTAGTGGGATACTCAGGTAATTCTCCCTAATCCTGACATGAGCAAAACCCGTTTTCTAGGAATGGGAACCTGAATTAGAAAGGACTCATCTTCTTTAAAATCTTCTTTTTGAGAATCTTTTTGGGTTTCTTCTAATTCAAGCTCAGTATTTTCTGCTGCTTGAGGAAAAGCGTGATCCTGGGAAGCTGATGCATCTAGCGCCCTGTTCACTGGGTTGCTTTCCACATGAGAAATCATATTAGAATCAGCAAATGAAGGCACTATATCTGCACTACAGTCATTTGGAGCCTCATTTTCTAAATTTTTCAGAGCATTGTCAGCTGGATTACTTCCTTCTTTAGTAGGAAAATTCATCCCGAGTTCTATTTATGAAAAAAGAAGACAAAGATATGTTAAATTGAGGAATGCTCTACTTCATAAGAAACCAGTTTAATCCTGGCAAAAATATGTGGATGTGTTATTCCTGAGCTTTCACACACCTTTAAATATATATTTATTTCTCACATTTTTAACATCAGAGTCACAGACTCACAAAATAAAATAAGGAAAAATGAAACCTGAGGGCAAATATAACTCCTATTAAATAGGTGGTCTCATTACTTAGTCTTGGAACTTGTATAAATTTAGAATAACATAAACTTTCATCTAGTTAATATAGGAATGTACTCTCTGCACCACAGTGCATATAGTTTCCAGTAGGAAGTTTAATTATTCCCTTTTGGATGGTAAATTCAATAAAATTTTTATTTAATAAAATATATCCAAATTACTGACCTGGGATTTTTAAATGAGGATAAAGTAGAAGACAGTTTTTGTTTTGTTTTGTCTTTTTTAAATGAGTATATATGTTTAAGAGAGAATCAAGACCTATGTGAAAATGAAATGATTGAATTTGTATGGAGAACTAGCTATTTTTCCCTTGGAATTAAAAAAAAATGTTTTTTTATTTTATCTGTTCTTTTAAAGCAATATGTATGCAAAGAGCAACAATTATGAATTATGTGGGAGGGCAACAGGTAAATTTTACTTTTTTTTCTAACATTTAAGTGTAAGCATTCCTCAAGATTTATTTCTTGATTCTCTAGTGTTTTTTTTTTTTTTACTCCCTTCTTCAGTTTATTTATACACTCCCCAAATTTCAAGGAGTGAGTCCTTGCTTAGTTTAACGAGTTTGATCTGTTCAAGATTGTCAATTAAAGCAACTCTTTACCAAGATATATCAGCAATCAGCACAGAGATAATCAAGGTAAAACAATAAACAGAGTCCATGTTTTAGAGGATGCCTAAAAAACAAAAACAAAAACAAATTGAACTCACTAAGTTTGAGAATAAAAGATTGGCTGCCTCTCAGTAATGTTGAGATCAAGAAATTTGGTGGGAACTGAAGTTCCTGGTGGTAATTTATATCTTGTCAGATGTACCCTGAAAATAAATCAAGATATTTTCATAAAACAAATGGAGACTAATCAGCTCTTGGACCTTCTACCTCCAAGTAAAGTACCTATTCTGTTTTGCCTATTAGTAGGTTCTTCCACTTCCACATCTCAGGGTAGCTATGAGATTTATTTTTCCCTTCTACATTCAGCATTGGCTTTTTTATATGATATATCCAATGCATATACTCATATTGATCACAGATATGTATGCTATTAGAATATATTAAGATGGATGTGCCAGTAGAGTATAAGTTATATCTGAAGGCTTTTTTTTTTTTTTCCTGTATAGAAGTCACATTAGAAATCTATGTACTTAGGACCATTATTATTTATTTAAAATATAAGTATTCATTGAAATTGAACAAGAATCACATAGGGTATTCTATTCTACATACTATTCTTTATCTTTTAATGCCTGGATTTATGTTTGGAAATAGCTAAGAGTCACATGTTTTCTTCCTAAATTTCTAATAACTCAGTCAAATATGTATGTGTTTATTTAAGCAATACATTCTTCTAATCTCTTCCTGTTCTCCTTTCTTTATATTTGACGTTCCTTCAACTAGAGTATTTCTTTAATTATATATAAACATATATATGTATATTTACTGAGAGCAACATTTTATATAAGACAGAAAAGCAAAATTGTTACAGTCCACAGATAAATGTGCCTAATAGCTTTTAAAATTATAATGTTTAACATTCTTAAAAAACACATTTTGAGTTTGTCATTGGGTTCTTGAGGAAGTACAATATTATAGTTATATTTTTATAATGGCTAATTCAAAAGCTATAACTAAATACCAGGATTGGTGTTTTTAAATATTCTCTTCTGATTCAGATTTTTATATACAAGGCCTATTGAAGTTTAAAATATACATATATAGAGTTTGAAATAAATCTGGCTATTCTGAGCCTTTTAAAATCAGATACAATTAGCCCTAAATTAATGGAAGTTTTTATTCTTGTCAACCTGTGTCCTCTAATGCCCATATACTCTGAGAATAACATTTGTTCCTTCTACTAAAATTTTTTTAAATGTAAACCAAATTGCCTTAATGATTCATCAGCTAAGTAAAAACATCTTTACATGAATTAAATGTCTCACGTTTTCCTTCTGACAAACTCTCCAAGGTGCACTTCACATTATCTCAGATGAAAGTTCCTCAATTAGCATATGCCTCTGAGCCCCAAGTACCTATGAGTGGCAGGAAACTCCTCATTATGCACCAACTCTTTTATTTGAAGGAACTTAATATCTCTTGTACCTTCTAAATTTGTTAATTTTACTTTTAAAATGTTTTTGTCACTCCAACATTTTAGCGACAAATAAAATGAAGTACTTTTCTCCATTTGAGGTATATTCACGGAATCATATTTAAACGTATTGAAGCCCTCACCTAAAGAAGCAAGTCTCAGAGTAGAATATCTATCATAGAATAATAAATCAAGGAAAAACAGCTAATTTCAGAATAATTTTAAAACACTAAAAAAGGATACAAACATTTATTAAGATCTCATATTTTCCTTCTCACTTTCAACTTACACTTTACCTCCATTCTCAGTAGTACAAATCCCTCCAAAAGATGTGCTTTACTAGGCGCAGCCTGTGTTCCCCCTCTCCTGTCCTATACCTCTCCATTTATAACTTTTTCACATTTCTTTTGACTCTGCATCACAATATCCACAAGACTTGGCAACCTAGAAACTGAAGAGAAACCTCTGCAGAGGGCAGGAGGAGAGAATAAGTGAAATGTCAAACCTTGGACTGGTTTTACATAGCAGGGAGAGAGTAAATGTTGGAAAGATCTATAAACGTATATTTGCCTTATCACAGATAAAATCCTAACTATATGCTTTTCCCCAAATCAGAACATCATGACAATAGAATTGTTAGATAACATAAAGGACATTCAGTAAAATTTGAATTTCTAATAACCAATGAATACTTCTTTAGTATAAGTATGTTTCAAATGCAGTCAAATATGTTTCGGGACATATTTGTACCAAAAATATTATTGTTTATCAGAAATTCAAATTTTACTGGTCATTCTGCTTACTAAGTATGGCAATCTTACATGGAGATAATATGACTGTTACATTTTATTATGTTGGTTTACAAACTTTTAATTGTCTTTACATGATTTGCCTCATCTTCCTTTTTGCTACTTTAGGTGAATATTTTACGGGTGACCCTTGAACAATGCAGGGGTTAGGACAGTTGAAAATCCATGTATAACTTACAGTTGACCCTCCATATCCACAGTTCCCCATCTGTGGATTCAACCAACCATGTATCATGTAGTACTGTAGTTTTTACTATTGAAAATAATCCACTTATAAGTGGGCCCATGCAGTTCAAACTCATTTTGTTCAAGGCTCAACTTTATTTTCACTACCTGATTTCTCTTAACTTTGTTAGCTTTCAACAATCAAACAATAGGGAGACCTATATTCTTTGAACATATTTTTGACTCTTATCAATGTACTTTTATTTTTATTGGATCTCCAGAAGACTTCTAATTTTTATCTACTGTTGCTTTTGGTCAAGATGAGAAATTTCCTGGTACATGTGACCTCATGAGGCTCAGAGGGAATATGAGAGTTGAGTGTCTCTCATCTAAGGTAAAGTCTATCCTAAAAGCAGCAGAGAACATGAATGACGAGAAATCTTAAAACCAAAGCATTACTATAGCTCCTGAGTAGAGACTAGAAGTTAAATTGTGACATCAAAAGTGAACCACTAGTCCAGAAAAAAAGGACTCGTACAGCAACAAATGAAAAGCAAGTGTATTAGGGTTCTCTAGAAGAACAGAACCAATAGAATATATTTATACAGTCTTCACTTGAACAACACAGGTTGAACTGCACAGTCCACTTACAAGTGGATGCTTTTCAACAAATATATTAAATTTTTTTTGGAGATTTGTTACAATTTGAAAAAAATCATGGATGAACCTTGTAGCCTAGAAATATTTTTAAAAATTAAGAAAAAGTTAGGTATGTTATAAATGTATAAAGTATATGTAGATATGTATATAACTCATAAAATCTGTGTTAATTTTCTATTTATGTTATTGATAAAGCTTCCAGTGAACAGTAGGCTACTACTATTTAAGTTCTGGGAAGTCAAAAGTTATATGTGATTTCCAGCTGTGAAGGGAGTTGGTGCCCTTAAGCAACATGGTCTTCAAGGGTCAACTGTGGATATTTATTATTTATATTATTATAAATATTATTATATATATATTATAAGAGGTTGGATATGTGATTATGAAGACTAAGAATTTCCACTCTGCCATTTGAGAGGTAAAGGCCCAGGAAAGCCTGTGATATAGTTCCAGTCCAATCCCAAAAGTCTGAGAATTAGAGGAGTCAATGGTATAAGTCCCAGTCAAGTCTGAAGGTCCAAGAATCAGAAGCTCAGATGAATAAGGGCAGGAGAAGATGGATGTCTCAGCTCAAAGAGAGAGCAAATTTGTCCTTCTTCTGCCTTTTTGTACTATCCAGGCAAGGGTTTGGATGATACTCACCTGCATTGGTGAAGGCAATCTTCTTTACTCAGTCTACAAATTCAAATGCTAATCTCTTCCAGATAAACAAAACAAAACAAAACCGAAAAACCCTCACATAGGCCTTCCCTGGTGGTGCAGTGGTTGAGTGTCCACCTGCCAATGCAGGGTACACGGGTTCATGCCCCAGTCTGGGAAGATCCCACATGCAGCGGAACAACTAGGCCCATGAGCCATGGCCACTGAGCCTGTGCATCGGAGCCTGTGCTCCACAATGGGAGAGGTCACAACAGTGAGAGTCCTGCATACTGCAAAAAAAACAAATAAAAAAAACAAACAAAACCCTCATATACACCCACAGAAATAATGCTTTATCATCTATCTGGGCATACCTTAGTCCAGTCAAGGTGACACATAAAATTAACCATCCTAAATTCACCCCTTGTCACAATGACACACATATTCATCTCTCTAAACTCTACTTAATCTCCAAATAATGACAATAACAAAGTTGTAATTCTGCCTAACATCATCCAACTATCCTGCATACAACTAAAAATGCACTAGTCTTTCCCCAAAGAGGAGGCAAAGACCTTGAATGATGTTCAGTCTTCTGCAGATATTCTATAACTTAAGTACTATGATGTAATATTAACAATACTCCAACACAAATATGAAGTCAATATATCTTATGTTATCTGATAAGGAAATAACAGAAGAAAGAAAACAAAAAATATGTAATATATGTATATGTACACACAAATATATTCATAATAAAATAAGTAGAATACATTCATGACAATTACAGTATTTGTTTCTGTATCTTGTGACACGTTTGTAACTGGTATTTACACCTACCTTCTTTTACTATCCAATCTGTATTCCCTTGCCTTCAGCAAGATCCTCAGCTGCTTCTGTTTCTTTACCTGGTGGAGTGACCCAAACTTTCATTCCAGAAAGGTCTAGATCATTTGTAGTCCTGCTTGGATTGGATTGCTATAGTTTTCCATTGATCTTAATCACATGGTATTGTAAAACTAAGACAGGCCCTAAGAGATCTCCTCTATTCTAGACATACCCTTCCATATCTTCATTGTGTATTAGTGGTCCAATTTTCCTTTGTGTAGTAGTCCAATTTTCCTACTTCCTCAAGTAGTAGTCAGGGTCAGTAACCCCAACACAGTAACTCTCCTCTTTGTTGATTCTGAGACATGAGGAATCCTAAGTTGCCAGGGGCTTTATTAACCAAAACTGACACCAATAGCTGCCTTGGTTCTCAAGCCTTCTTGTTTGTACTGTATCTACCTCATTGGCTTTCATGAACCTCAAGATGGCAGATGGCAGGCCATAGGACTGCTCAGACTGCAAAATTATGGGAGCCATTACTGTGGAGCTAACACTTCATTGACCTTACCTCCATGATGTCCTACATTGACTGGTCTACCTTGGTAACATTTTAAGTATCTTGAAATTAGTATCAGTTCAGAGTCAGTGTCCAGTAATCCCCAAAACTTTTAATTATTTTATTTTCCCAATGTCCAATTACCCTAGTAAAAAACCATAGGTTCATTTGTGGAAGATTGGGTAAAAGAATAAAAGTATAAAATTTCAATTGTTGCCAGGATCTCTCTTCAAGGGGACCCATTCAGAAGGTTCTGGGTCTGTAAATTAACTCAAGTCTGAGAATTGATTGAGGCACCATGACTCTGTTCTTACGATTTGAGTTAGACTTTTATCCACTTGACCTAAAACATTTCTGGTTAAATAGATCAAGTAAGAATTTAGTAGACTTCCTTTCTATTTCACTTCTAGGAAGACCATTATTAACTACCCAACACGATACATCTGCATAAGTCAGATTATTCTGATTTATAATTTGACTCTGATGTCCATTATGATAATTATGACTACATTGTCTTTGGTAGTTGCATGTCACCATTTGGCCTGTGCCACCTCAAGATCCAATTACTCTCATTGCATTTAGTTTTCTCAGTTCAGTGACTGCAGTTCTAACCGTGAGCCCTGACCTCCAGAGAAGAGCAATCAAAGAGCTCTTCAAGGATTCTAAAGTTCCCCACACAAATTTATTTCCCACAATATTCATGAAAGATAGTTCTTCTGGACCCTCTCAGTGAGTAGGCTTTAAATGACAAATATATCCTAACATCCATTCTAACATTCCAATCTCCCTAAGCCTCTGAATTCCTTCCTCTACATTAAACCAAGACATGTCTAACATTTCCGGTTCACGTGTACTGGGCCAAGTTTCATGTTTCAGCCAATGAACTAACCAAACTGTTAGAACCCTTTCTAACTTCTGTGAACTGCAACATCTCTGCTTATGTGGGCCTATATCAATAATTACAAACTGCTCCAACTTTATGTTCCTTCCATCATTATCCCACATCCTTAGCAACCATATTCACACATGTTCCCTGGATTTCTGTCTGTATAAACTAGAACACTTAACCAGTTCTTTTGGAGTGTAGCACACCTTCCCATGAGTCATACTTTGCACCTCATCTTTAAGGCCCTGCTGAGACTTGAGTTTAGTTATAGATGTAGAAACAAAGAAAGTGGTGGGGGTTGGTCCTAAGGAGAATCAGCATCATCTTGCATATCTACTGCCTCAGGTGAGGCCATTGTCATTTTTTTCAGACAATGAATCCCCTCAGAGGGAGGTGGAAAGGCCAAAAATACTGTGGGTGGATAGGCCAATATCATAGGGGTTGGAGTGGGGGTCAGTTCCACTGGTTGAGAAAGCCACTTCTGCTAGGGGTGGGGAATTTAATTCTGCTGGGTTCATGTCCCCAGCTTCACCAGGGTCTACTCACATGTCCCCATCTCCACTCATAATATCTCATTTTTTCCAAATCAATGCCCTCACTTTAACAGTAGATACCGTGTGAGGTCAGTTCAGTTTGTGTTGTGATTTAGACTGTCACAGAATAAAGTTCTGCACTTGATTTTTATACATTTTAGCTCTGCAGCTACAGGAGATACAGGACTCTTTCAGAGCACACAAAAAAAGCTCTTGGGTCATTTACATGACACTTTAACTGTGAATTTGAACCCTTGTGTTAATAATTTACTGCTTGGTCCATGGACACCAGGAGCAACCAACCAACATCATTATATTCATTCGTTTTCCCAAAATGTTTCAAAGTATGTACAGTCACTTAGTTCCTTCCTTCTTATAAGTGGTTGATTAGGAGTATCCAATGCAAATATTCTGCTTACCCTTATAAAAAGTGTATGCCATGGACTATCAGTGCTCTCTTCTCTACCAGAAATAGAGTCATTAGCATTTTAAATCTAACCTGAATAGAAAGCCAATTCCAAAATCCTCAGAAACAATTCAGAATACTCATCCTTAAAATTCTGTTTCTCTAGAACATTATTGGTACCACAGTCTACTAGAGTTTTACAGGGAAACGGAAAATATAGGATAGATATAGATATAGATAGATATATAAATACATAGAAATAGATTTATTATGAAAAATTGGTTCACATAATTATGAAGGTGTAGGAGGCCCATGATATGTTGTCTGCAAGCTGGAGGCTCAGAACAACTAGTGGTATAATTCCAAACCAAACCTGAATTCCTGAGAACCAGGAGCACCAATTCTGAGGGCAGGAGAAGATGTATGTTCCAACTCAAGCATAAAACAAATTTGCCCTTCCTGTTTTTTGTTCTCCCCAGACAATGAAGGGATTGAATTATGCCAGGCACATTGGTGAGAAGCATTTTCATTGCTAGTCTACTGATTCAACTGTTGATCTATTTTAGAGAAACCCTCACAGACACACCCAAGAATAATGTTTTAACAGTGATCTGCACATCCCTTAGCACAGTCAGGTTGACAATAAAATTAAACACTACAGCAAACAGACAAGATAAAAGAAATCAAAGGTATCCAAATTGGAAGTGAAGAGGTAAAACTTTCACTATTTGTAGATGACATAATAATATATTTAGAAAACCCTAAAGGGTCCACTTCAAAACTATGAGAACTAATGAATGAATTCAACAAAGTTGCAGGATACAAAATTAATATACCAAAATCTGTTATGTTTCTATACACTAAAAATGAAGTATCAGAAAAAACAGTAAATATATATATATATATATATATATATATATATATATATATATATATATATATCCTTTTGAAAATCACATTAAAAAGAATAAAATACCTAGGAATAAATTTAAACAAGAAAGTGAAAGACCTATACTCTGAAAAATATAAAACATTAATGAAGAAATTTGAAGATGATACAAATAAATGGGAAGATATTCCATGATCTTGGATTGGAAGAATTACTAGTGTTAAAATAGTCATACTACCCAAAACAATCTTCAGATTTAATACAATCACTATCAAAATACCCATGACATTTTTTCACAAAACTAGAAAAAATCATCATAAAATTCATATGGAACCACAAAAGAACCCAAATTGCAAAAGCAATCTTGATAAAAAAAGAATGAAGTGGAGATATTACCCTCTCATACTTTAGACTATATTACAAAGCTGCAGTAATCAAAACAGCATGGTAGTGACACAAAATCAGACACCTAGATCAATGGAACAGAATTCAGAGTGCAGAAATAAGTCACACATGTATGGTCAATGTATCTATGATAAAGGAGGCAAGGATATACAATGGAGAAAAGACAGTCTCTTCAACAAGTGGTTCTGGGAAAACTGGACAGCTACATGTAAAACAATGAGCTTAGAACATTTCCTCACGAAGTATACAACAATAAACTCAAAATGGAATAAAGACTAAATATAAGACCTGAAACCATAAACCTTCTGTAAGAGAAAATAGAACACTCTTTGACATAAATCCTAGCAATATTCTTTTGGATCTCTCTCCTAAGGCAAAAGAAATAAAAGCAGAAATAAACAAATGGAACCAAATTAAACTTAAAAGCTTTTACACAGCAAAGGAAACCATTGACAAAATGAAAAGACAACCTACAGATTGAGAGAAAATATTTGCAAATGATATGGCTTACAAGGGGTTAATATTCAAAATATATAAGCAGCTTATACAACTCAATATCAAAAAAACAAACAACTCAATCAAAAAATGGGCAGGAGATGTAAACAGACACTTTTGCAAAGACTACATACAGATGGCTATCAGGCACATGAAAAGATGCTCACAATCGCTAATTATTAGAGAAATGCAAAACAAAATAACAATGAGATATCACATGTCAGAATGGCTATCATCAAAAAGACTACAAATAACAAATGTTGGAGAGGATGTGGAGAAAAGGGAATACTTGTACACTGTTGGTGGTTATCTAAATTGGTGCAGCCACTATGAAAAACTGTATGGAGGTGTGTCAAAAACCAGAAAATAGAAATATCATATGATCCAGCAATTCTACTCCTGGGTTATACCTGGAAAAAAATGAAAATTTGAAAATTAGTGTTTTCTTGTATTATTATATAATTTTTGTATTTAAAATTAGTATTATCTGGTAATAACTTTTTTGGAGTAAAATCTGTAAAATACTGAATCACGATGTTGTATGCCTGAAACTAATATAATATTGTAAATCAATTGTACTTCAATAAACAATTTTTTAAAAGTATAAATAGCACTGATTATTTTTGTTCTTTCTGGGGAAAAGAAAAGAAATGTAAAGAAGGCCAGGATGGTAAAGCAGTGCCCTGTATTAATCTATATTTATAAGTAATATATTTGTATACCTTTTCTGAAAAGATGGAACAAATCATTGTTCATAAACTTCCATTCAAACAACATCCAATAATACTTTGTCTTCCCTAGATTGATCCCTGTTACTGTTTGTTCTAAATCTTTCTGATCTCCCACCAAAGCTAAATACCCATAAGAGAAAATAGGTTTTATTATCTTGAACAAAGGATATCATGTCATTGCTTTCTTTAGAGGAAGGGAATAGGGAATGTTCACCTGTGAATGGATATTAAACATTGTTCTTTCTCTAGTGGTATAAGAACTAATTACCAAAATAAATAGTAATCTACATATCTAAATGACTGTAAAATCCCAAACTCATGAATTACATAAAGCAATGAAAATCAACTAGGTAGATTAAGATCTGGACATCAATTTCTGTAGAAAAACTAGAATAAATTAAGATTTATTGCTTATATAATTTTGATACCACAAGTTTCTGGTCCTGAAAGAATTAATGGATTTGAAAGATTAATTGGATTTCTTCTGTCTTTTAACCTTCATGAATGCTCTGAAAGTGACTGATTCACCAAATTTACTGGATATTTACCCTTTCCAGTGAGATTTTTACTTTTGTATATTTTCTTTTTTTTTTTTTTTGTACAGCAGGTTCTTATTAGTCATCAATTTTACACACATCAGTGTATACATGTCAATCCCAATTGCCCAATTCGTCACACCACCACACTCACCCCCCTGCGGCTTTACCACTTTGGTGTCCATATGTTTGTTCTCTACATCTGTATCTCAATTTCTGTCCTGCAAACCAGTTCATCTGTACCATTTTTCTAGGTTCCACATATATATGTTAATATGATATTTATTTTTCTCTTTCTTACTTACTTCACTCTGTATGACACTCTAGATCAATCCACATTTCAACAAATGACCCAACTTCATTCCTTTTATGGCTGAGTAATACTCCATTGTATATATGTACCAAAACTTTATCCATTCATCTGCAGATGGGCATTTAGGTGGATTCCATGACCTGGCTATTGTAAATAGTGTTGCAATGAACATTGGGGTGCATGTGTCTTTTTGAATTATGGTTTTCTCTGGGTATATCCCCAGTAGTGGGATTGCTGGATCATATGGTAATTCTATTTTCAGTTTTTTAAGGAACCTCCATACTGTTCTCCATAGTGGCTATATCAATTTATATTCCCACCAATAGTACAAGAGGGTTCCCTTCTCTACACATCCCCTCCAGCATTTGTTGTTTGTGGATTTTAAGATGATGCCCATTCTAACTGGTGTGAGGTGATACCTCATTGTAGTTTTGATTTGCATTTCTCTAATAATTAGTGATTTTAGGCAGCTTTTCATGTGCTGCCTGGCCATCTATATGTCTTCTTTGGAGAAATGTCTATTTAGGTCCTCTGCCCATTTTTGGATTGGGATGTTTGTTTTTTTAATATTGAGTTGCATGAGCTCTTTATATATTTTGGAGATTAATCATTTATCTGGGGATTCATTTGCAAATATTTTCTCCAATTCTGAGAGTTGTCTTTTCATCTTGTTTATGGTTTCCTTTGCTATGCAAAAGTTTTGAAGTTTCATTAGGTCCCATTTGTTTATTTTTGGTTTTATTTCCATTATTCTAGGAGGTGGATCAAAAAAGATCTTTCTGTGATTTATGTCAAAGAGTGTTCTTCCTATGTTTTCTTCTAACAGTTTTATAGTGTCTTGTCTTACATTTAGATCTCTAATCGATTTTGAGTTTATTTTTGTGCATGGTGTTAGGGAGTGTTCTACTTTCATTCTTCTACTTGTACCTGTTCAGTTTTCCCAGCACAACTTATTGAAGAGACTGTCTTTTCTCCATTGTATATCCTTGCCTCCTTTGTCATAGATTAGTTGACCATAGGTGCATGGGTATATCTCTGGGCTTTCTATCTTGCTCCATTGATCTATGTTTCTGTTTTTGTGCCAGTACCATATAGTCTTGATTACTGTAGCTTTGTAGTGTAGTCTGAAGACAGGTAGTCTGATTCTTCCAGCTCCGTTTTTTTTTTTCCCTCAAGGCTACTTTGACTATTCAGGGTCTTTTTTGTCTCCATACAAATTTTAAGATTTTTTGTTCCAGTTCCATAAAAAATGCCATTGGTAATTTGATAGGTATTGCATTGAAACTGTAGATTGCTTTGGGTAGTATACACATTTCCACAATATTGATTCTTCCAATCCAAGAACATGGTATATCTCTCCATCTGTTGGTATCATCTTTAATTTCTTTCATCAGTGTCTTATAGTTTTCTCATACAGGTCTTTTGTCTCCATAGATAGGTTTATTCCTAGGTATTTTATTATTTTTGTTACAATGGTAAATGGGAGTGTGTCCTTAATTTCTCTTTCAGATTTTTCATCATTATTGCATAGGAATGCAAGAGATTTCTGTGCCTTAATTTTGTAATCTGCAACTTTACCAAATTCATTCATTAACTCTAGTAGTTTTCTGGTGGCATATTTAGGATTCTCTATATATAGTATGTCATCTGCAAACAGTGAAAGTTTTACTTTTTCTTTTCCAATTTGTATTACCTTTTCTTCTCTGATTGCCATGGCTAGGATTTCCAAAACTATGTTGAATAATAGTGGTGAGAGTGGACATCCTTGTCTTGTTCCTGATCTCAGAGGAAATGCTTTCAGTTTTTCATCATTGAGAATGATGTTTGCTGTGGGTTTGTCATATATGGCCTTTATTATGTTGAGGTAGGTTCTGTCTGTGCCCACTTTCTGGAGAGTTTCTATAATAAATGGGTGTTGAAATTTGTCAAAAGCTTTTTCTGCATCTATTGAGATGATCATATGATTTTATTCTTCATTTTGTTAATATGGTGTATCACATTGATTGATTTGCATATATTGAAGAATCCTTGCATCCCTGTGTTAAATCAAACTTGATCATGGTGTATGATCCTTTTAATGTGTTGTTGGATTCTGTTTGCTAGTAATTTGTTGAGGGACTTTTGCATCTATATTCCCCAGTGATATTTGTCTGTAATTTTCTTTTTTGTATTATCTTTGTCTGGTTTTGGTATAAGGGTGATGTTGGCCTCATAGAATGAGTTTGGGAGTGTTCCTTCCTTTGTAATTTTTTTGAAGAGTTTGAGAAGGATGGGTGTTATTTCTTTCCTAAATGTTTCATAGAATTCATCTGTGAAACCATCTGGTCCTGGACTTTTGTTTGCTGGAAGATTTTTAATCACAGTTTCAATTTCCTTACTTGTGATTGGTCTGTTCATATTTTCTATTTCTTCCTGGTTCAGTCTTGGAAGGTTATAACTTTCTAAGAATTTGTCCGTTTCTTCAGGTTGTCCATTTTATTCATATAGAGTTGCTTGTAGAAGTCTCATAGGATGCTTTGTATTTCTGCCATGTCTTTTGTAACTTATCCTTTTTCATTTCTAATTTTATTGATTTTAGTCCTCTCTCTCTCTCTTTCTTGATGGCTAATAGTTTATCAATTTTGTTTATCTTCTCAAAGAACCAACTTTTAGTTTTACTGATCTTTGCTATTGTTTTCTTTGTTTCTATTTGATTTCTTTTTCTGCTCTGATCTTTATGATTTCTTTCCTTCTGCTAACTTTGGGTTTTGTTTGTTCTTCTTTCTTTGGTTCCTCTAGGTGTAAGGTTAAATTGCTTTTTTGAGATTTTTCTTATTTCTTGAGGTAAGTTTTTATACCTCTAAATTTCCCTCTTAGAACTGCGTTTGCTGCATCCCATAGGTTTTGGATTGTCGAGTTTTCATTGTCATTTGTCTCTAGGTATTTTTTGATTTCCTCTTTGATTTCTTCAGTGAACTCTTGGTTATTTAGTAATGTACTGTTTGGCCTTCATGTGTTTGTGTTTTTTACCTTTTTTCCCCTGTAATTCATTTCTAATCTTAAAGTGTTGTGGTCAGAAAAGATGTCTGATATGATTTCAATATTCTTAAATTTACTGAGGCTTGATTTGTGACCCAAGATGTGATCTATCCTGGAGAATTTTCTGTGTGCACTTGAGAAGAAAGTGTAATCTGCTGGTTTTCGATGGAATGTCCTATAAATATCAATTAAATCTAACTGGTCTATTGTGTTATTTAAAGCTTCTATTTCCTTATTTATTTTCATTTCAGATGATCTGTCCATTAGTGTAAGTGAGATGTTAAAGTGCCCAGTATTATTGTGTTACTGTAGATTTCCTCTTTTATAGCTGTTAGCAGTTGCCTTATGTATTGTGGTGCTCCTATGTTAGGTGCATATATATTTATAATTGTTATATCTTCTTCTTGGCTTGATCCCTTCATCATTATGTAGTCTCCTTCCTTGTCTCTTCTAACATTATTTATTTTAAAGTCTTTTATCTGATATGTGTGTTGCTAGCACCCGCTTTCTTTTGATTTCCATTTGCATGGAATATCTTTTTCCATCCCCTCACTTTCAGTCTGTATGTGTCCCTAAGTCTGAAGTGGGACTCTTATAGACAGCATATACATGGGTCTTGTTTTTGTATCCATTCAGCAATCTTGTGTCTTTTGATTGGAGCATTTAATCTATTCACATTTAAGGTAATTATGTATGTTCCTATTCCCATTTTCTTAATTGTTTTGGGTTTGTTTTAGTAGGTTCTTTTCTTCTCTTGTGTTTCCCATTTAGAGAAGTTCCTTTAGCATTTGTTGTAGAGCTGGTTTGGTGATGCTGAATACTCTCAGCTTTTACTTGTCTGTAAAGGTTTTAATTTCTCCATTGAATCTGAATGAGATCCTTGCTGGGTAGAGTAATCTTGGTTGTAGGTTCTTCCCTTTCATCACTTTAAGTATATCATGGCACTCCCTTCTGGCTTGTAGAGTTTCTGCTGAGAAATCAACTGTTAACCTTATGGGAGTTCCCTTGTTTGTTATTATTATTTTTTTAATTTTATTTTTCCCTTGCTACCTTCAATAATTTTTCTTTGTCTGTAATTTTTGCCAATTTGATTACTATGTGTCTTGGTGTGTTTCTCCTTGTGTTTATCCTGTATTGGACCCTTATAGTGTGAATGTTGTTGTGTTTAATGTTGTCCCAGAGGTCTCTGTGGCTTTCTTCATTTCTTTTCATTCTTTTTTTCTTTATTCTGTTCCATAGCAGTGAATTCCACCATTCTGTCGTCCAGGTCACTTATCTGTTCTTCTGCCTCAGTTAGTTTGCTATTGACTCCTTCTAGTGTAGGTTTCATTTCAGTTATTGTATTGTTCATCTCTGTTTGTTTGTTTTTTAATTCTTCTAAGTCTTTGTTAAACATTTCTTGCATCTTCTCGATCTTTGCCTCCATTCTTTTTCCAAGGTCCTTGATCATCTTTGCTATCGTAATTCTGAATTGTTTTTCTGGAAGTTTTCCTATCTCCACTTCATTTAGCTGTTTTTCTGTGGTTTTATTTTGTTCCTTCATCTGATACATAGCCCTCTGCCTTTTCATCTTGTCTATCTTTCTGTGAATGTGTTTTTTGTTCGACAGGCTGCAGGATTGTAGTTCTTCTTGCTTCTGATCTTTTTCCTCTGGTGGATGAGGCTATCTAAGAGGCTTGTGCTAGTTTCCTGATGGGAGGGACTGGTGTTGGGTAGAGCTGACTGTTTCTCTGGTGGGCAGAGCTCAGTAAAACATTAATCTGCTTGACTGCTGATGGGTGGGGCTCTGTTCCCTTCCTTTTGTTTGTTTGGCCTGAGGCAACCCAACACTGGAGCCTACCTGTGCTCTTTGGTGGGGCTAATGGCAGGCTCTGGGAGGGCTCACACCAAGGAGTACTTCCCAGAACTTTGGTTGCCAGTGTCCTTGCCACAGCCACCCCCAACCTCTGCAGGATACCCTCCAACACTAGAAGGTAGGTCTGGTTCAGTCTCCCCTTGGGTCACTGCTCCTTCCCCTGTGTCCCAATGCTCACACTATATTGTGTGTGCCCTCCAAGAGTGGAGTTTCTGGTTCGCCCAGTCCTGTCAAAGCCCTGCAATCAAATCCCACTAGACTTCAAAGTCTGATTCTCTAGGAATTCCTCCTCCCGCTCCCAGACCCCCAGGTTGGGAAGTCTGAAGTGGAGCTCAGAACCTTCACTCCAGTGTGTAGACTTCTGTGTTATAAGTGTTCTTCAGTCTTTGAGTCACCCACCCAGCAGTTATGGGATTTTATTTTACTGTGATTGCACTCCTCCTATCATCTCATTGTGGTTTCTCCTTTATCTTTGTATGTGGGGTATCTTTTATGGTGAGTTCCAGTGTCTTCCTGTCAATGATTGTCCAGCATCTAATTCTGATTCTGGTGTTCTCACTAGTGGGAGTGAGAGCACGTCTTTCTACTCCGCCATATTGGTTAAGTTCCTGTATATTTTCTTATTTTTTGTACCATTTCCTTTCAGTTTAAAGAAGTCCCTTTAATATTTCTTGTAGTGTCAGTTTAGTCATGATAAACTCTTTAGCTTTTGCTTATCTGGTAAACTCTTGAACTCTCCTTTAATTCTGAATGATAAACTTGCTGGGTAGAAATTTCTTGGGTGGAATTTTTTTTTTCCTTTCAGCATTTTGAGTATGTCATGCCACTTCTGCCTGGCCTGTAAGAATTCTGCTGAATAATCTGCTGATGATTTTCTCTTTATCCTTAATTTTTACCATTTTAATTATAATGAGTCTTGGTGTGTGTATCTTTGGGTCCATTTTATTGGGAACTCTCTGGGCTTCCTAAACTTAATTGTCTTTCCTTCCCCAGATTAGAAAATTTTTCAGGCTGTATTTTTTATTTCTTTCCCTTTCTCTCTTCTCTTCTGGGACCCCTAAGTTGCAAATTTTTTTCACTTTAGATGATCCCAAAAGTCCCTTAAGATATCTTCAATTTTTTAAATTCTTTTTTTCATTTTGCTTCTTGGACGAATTCCATTGTTTTGTCTTTCAACTCACTGATTCATTCTTCTACCTCTTCCAGTCTGCAGTTGAACCTCTCTAGTTCATTTTTCAGTTCAGCTATAACTTCTGCTTGGTACTTAAATTTTCTATCTCTGTTGATGTACTCACTCTGTTCATCCATTCTTATCCAAAGTTTGGTAATCATCTTTATGATCATTACATGTAACTCTTTATCATATCAGGTAGATTGCTTATCTCCATTTTATTAAATCATTTTACTGAGGTTTTTGTCTTGCTTGGATTGTAATATTAATTGGAATATATTCATTTATCTTCTCATTTTGCTTAATTTTCTGTTTTTGTTTCTATGTATTAGGTAAATCAGCTACCTCTCCCAGTATTGAACAGTGGCCTTATGTAGGAGCTGCCTTGTATGGCCCAGAACAATCCTACCTGGCCACTAGAGCCAGGCCCTTAAGTGGTGTTCCCATGAGGGCTACATTCATCTCCCTGTTGTAGTAGGGTTGTAGCTTCTGCTGCAGTGCCCTGGTGGGTGGAGTTAGCAAACAGAATGATTGCAGGATCCAGCCTCAGTGATTGCCAGGTGCTGAAGGACATGGCTGGTTCCTGAAACAGGTATGGGACCCATCTGCAATGACTGCCAGGCGCTAGAGGTTGGGGCTGGCCCATGAAACAACTGTGGAGCCCAGCTGTGGTGGCTGCCAGGTGCTGCTGGTCAATCTTATTGCCTGACTTGTTATGAGACCAGACCAAGGTGCAGATATAAGTTGCTCTCTGGGGACTGAGATGCTGACAGGAGCAATTTTTTCAATCTCATGCTGTCTTGCTAATACTGACACTGTTGGGTGCCATTTGGAAATCTTCCTATAACCTGTTAGTGTAAGTGGGTACACCCTCCCAAGAACCATGTTTACCCCAGTTCTTTTCTCCAGAATATGGTTCAAAATTAGTAAGTGGGTCACTTTTACCTATGATTCATACTCTTTTTAATCTGGTATTTTGCTCTAGTTTTTGGGTTGAGTGAGTCTGGGTGTGAGCCCTTTATGAGTGGGATTTACTTTCCCTGCAGTTCTATAGTTTTCCTAGACGTATTCCCTGTTGGTTTTCAAAATTAAGTGCTTTGGGTGCAAATCTCTCCTGAGCAGGATCTAAGGGTTGGGGTGCCTGATGTGGAGATCAAACCCCTCACTCCTCAGGGAGACCAACTGTATCTCTGTGATCCTTCTGAATTGTGGATTGTCATAGCTGGAGTGTGGGGGTTTTATTTGGTGTGACTATATCATTCTTTCTCCTATTCAGCTCATTGTTGTCCTTTTACCCTTTGTTGTGGAGACTCAATCCATTTTTCAGGTCCCTTTCTGAAGGAATTATTATGTATGTAGCTGTAGATATTTTGTGTTCATGGGAAGAGTTGAGTTCAGGATCTTCCCATGCTGTCATCTTAAACTTGTGCCAATCTTATTGATCTAGTTTATTCTGACTTCTTGGGGAAATATTTTACCTAAATACGTCATAAACACACTGTGAGGACAGCCATCAATATTAAAGTAGTAATAGAAATGTTAGATTTCTAAACTTATTGTACATTTCACAATGTCATGTCAGATTTCTTGTTGAAAAAAATATATATAGTAGTAAATTTGTGGAGACATTAGTGATTACATAAGGAAACTATTAAGCAGTTCCAGTAGAGAATATATGAATATATATATATTCTTTATATATATAAATATATTTTTAAAATTTAGAGGGTACATGAATTTTAAAAATATTCTATAATTCAGAGCAGTTTTTGGATTTAACTCTATGTAGATGATACTTAGATTGAATTTATTTACCCTGGTCCTACTCTAATTTCCCAGGAAAATACCTGTTATCTTTGTATAAATCAGCATGAAAATCACTGATAAAACATCAAAAAAATAAAGAATGTCAAAATGTACGTTTGCAATAGAAAACAAGGTGGGAGGTGATATTTCAGTCAGGTGTCTTTCTTTGGGCTGTGGAAAAAACAGAACAAAGTTATCAATGATTTCCAAAGGAGGACTCAGAGCTTGAGCAAATCCTCTAACCTTGTTTGCAATTTCCTCTACACTGCAGATTCTATCATCCTTTTTTATTTTATGTTTTTTGCTACTTATATACTGACATAACAGGAGTTATTTACAACATGACAAGCAAGTGTGTCCAATGAAGAGAAAGTCAGCATACTTTACATACTCTACAAAATTATGGGGAAAAATGCTGTGTTTGGAATGCCATTACCCAAATACCTACAGGTTCTACTCAACAACTACTTCAGGATTTCTTAAGAGTTTATTTCATAACAACAATATATCCACTTCAACATTTGGCTAATAAACCAGCCACAAAATGCAGTGCTGACTTCCTCTCATTCCCTTTTACTGCATAGAAACTAATTCTAGTTTCTTCTGTCTAGGCCCATCTATTATATTTTTTAAATGGATAAATATTTTATGTATCACAGAGTAGATTACTAGCTTTTATCTACAAATACACATACATAATTTATACTCATGAATGTCCAAATTCTCTTTTGACCCATTCAGCAGATCTGATTGAGTTTATTATGTACACAACTTTTGTTTTGAATGTAATGTAGTTGGACTTCAGCATGATTATAATCTTACTCATATAGTAGTTTTGAAACTAAATTGTACCAACCTTAAAAAGTAACATTTTAAAAAAATACAGGGCTTCCCTGGTGGTGCAGTGGTTGAGAGTCTGCCTGCCAATACAGGGGACACTGGTTCATGCCCCAGTCCAGGAAGATCCCACATGCCGCAGAGCAGCTGGGCGCATGAGCCATGGCCACTGAGCCTGTGTGTCTGGAGCCTGTGCTCCAAAATGGGAGAGGCCACAACAGTGAGAGGCCCGCATATAACAACAACAACAAGAACCAACAACAGCAACAACAAAATACAGTATGAGCGATTTATTGTAACAAACAGAAACACAAAAGTATGAATAATTTGATTTTAGAGTTATCATATATCTATCATTAATATATTTTGACTTACTAGAAGATTCTATTTGATCTATGGACCTGTATGCAAACTCATTTGTTTCTTGTGTACTATGTGGCCAAGTGAAACTTGTATCCATCAAAGATTATGTTCTACCATAGATGGGTATAACCACTTTAGATAAGGACAACAGCTTTGCATCTTTCTAACGTTATTTGCATAATTGATGGTTTTACCCTCAAGCTGATGTCTCTATCTTTATAAACAATGTATTTGTTCCAAGTAACTGCTGTGGAACTGGATGAAAAGAAAAGCAGAAGGATGCAAAGAAATCACTGAAATCATCTGAGAAAAAGGCTTGGTTGCACTAGCAAGCTACGAGTCACTTTGAAATTAATCTTTCAATTGCTTTCAAAACAACCTTAGCACTTCTAGAGAGGATTATTTCTAAGAGTTGATCATGATCCTGGCTGTGCCACCCTGAATCCAGTTTTGGTTAGACACAAAGGTATAACACACCTAGAATTGGTTCAAGTCCCTTACCATTTTTCTGGAGAATTTCTTCTCTATCCAATAGCTATGTCCTCTATGAATGCTCTTATTTGTAACATATTGGCGTAGATCACCTTTTATTTATTTTTTGTTTCTTAAGTTTCCAACACATGTCCCTAGGAGGTCTATGTCAAAACAAAGATACTTAGATGGATAAACAGATAGATATAAAAATATACATGTATATTATAGTATATTCAAAATAATTGCTTAACTATTAGCTGTTTTTCTAGGCCTAGGTGCTTTGACTCTGTCTTTGAGGTAAGTTGTTTCTCATGGATCTCTTTAGTGCTTCACAAAAGAAACCACTTGAAGAAATTCCTCACCAGATTTCTAGGAATATCTTTGGGAATAACATGAAAAATATGAATCCTTAGAGATTATGCTTCTATCTCACTTACAAATAAAAGGCATAGCAACAGGAGACATGAGAAAATAAGGAAGATAAGAAATATTTGATACAGAAATATTTAATAAAGGAAAGTGGAGTCTTAGTCCATTTGGGCTCCCTTAGCAAAATACCACACACTTGATGACTTTTTATTTTTACTTGCATAATTCTTTTAGTTGTTGTTGTTTTTGTCTTTTAATTGGAGTATAGCTGCTTTACAATATTATGTTAGTTTATACTGTACAGCAAAGTGAATCAGCTATACGTATTCATATATCCTCTCTTTTTTGGATTTCCTTCTCATTTAGGTCACCACAGAATATTGAGTAGAGTTCCCTGTGCTATACAGTAGGTTCTCATTAGTTATCTATTTTATACATAGGATCAATAGTGTATATATGTCAATCGCAGTCTCCCAATTCATCCTACCTCCCTTTCCCCCTTGGTATCCATATGTTTGTACTCTATGTCTGTGTCTCTATTTCTGCTTTGTAAATAAGATCAGCTATACCATTTTTTTTTCAGATTTCACACATATACATTAATATACAATATTAGTTTTTTCTTTATCTGACGTATTCACTCTGTATGACAGTCTCTAGGTCCATCCATGTCTCTACAAATGAACCAATTTCTTTCCTTTTTATGGCTGAGTAATATTCCATTGTATACATGTACCACATCTTCTTTATCCATTCCTCTGTTGATGGACATTTAGGTTACTTCCATGTCCTGGCTATTGTAAATAGTGCTGCAATGAACATTGGGATGTATGTGTCTTTTTAAATTATGGTTTTCTCTGGGTATATGCCCAATAGTGGGATTGCTTTGTCATATGGTAGCTCTATTTTAAGTTTTTTTAAGGAATGTCCATAGTGGCTGTATCAATTTTCATTCCCACCAACAGTGCAAGAGTGTTCCCTTTTCTGAACACCCTCTCCAGCATTTATTGTTTATAGATTTCTTGATGATGGCCATGATGAATGGTGTAAGGTGACACCTCATTGTAGCTTTGATTTAAACTTAAAAGCTTTTGCACAGCAAAGGAAACCATAAACAAGACAAAAAGACAACCCTCAGAATGGGAGAAAATATTTGTAAATGAAGCAACTGACAAAGGATTGATCTCCAAAATTTACAAGCAGCTCATGTAGCTCAAAAACAAAAGAACAAACAACCCAATCCAAAAACGGGAAGAAGACCTAAATAGACATTTCTCCAAAGAAGATATACAGATTGCCAACAAACACATGAAAGAATGCTCAACATCATTAATCATTAGAGAAATGCAAATCAAACTACAATGAGATATCATCTCACACTGGTCAGAATGGCCATCATCAAAAACTCTAGAAACAATAAATGCTGGAGAGGGTGTGGAGAAAAGGGAACCCTCTTGCACTGCTGGTGGGAATGTAAATTGATACAGCCACTATGGAGAACAGTATGGAAGTTCCTTAAAAAACTGGAAATAGAACTACCATACGACCCAGCAATCCCACTACTGGGCATATACCCTGAGAAAACCATAATTCAAAAAGAGTCATGTACCAAATTGTTCATTGCAGCTCTATTTACAATCGCCAGGACATGGAAGCAACCTAAGTGTCCATCACTGGATGAATGGATAAAGAAGATGTGGGACATATATACAATAGAATGTTAATCAGTCATAAAAAGAAACAATTGAGTTATTTGTAGTGAGGTGGATGGACCTAGAGTCTGTCATACAGAGTGCAGTAAGTCAGATAGTGAAAAACAAATACTGTATGCTAACACATATATATGGAATCTAAGGGGAAAAAATGGGTCATGAAGAACCTAGGGGTAAGACTGGAATAAAGACAGAGACCTACTAGAGCATGGACTTGAGGATATGGGGAGGGGGAAGGGTAAACTTTGACAAAGTGAGAGAGTGGCATGGACAATATACACTACCAAATGTAAAATGGATAGCTAGTGGAAAGCAGCCACATAGCACAGGGAGATTAGCTCAGTGGTTTGGAACTGCCTAGAGGGCTGGAATGGGGAGGGTGGGAGAGAGGGAGGGAGATGCAAAAGGGAAGAGATATGGAAACATACGTGTATGTAGAGCTGATTCACTTTGTTGTAGAGTGGAAGCTGACACACCATTGTGGAGTAGTTATACTCCAATAAAGATGTTAAAAGAAAAACAAAACAAAATAAAACAAGGACTGTTGAGAGAACTTGGAGGATAATGGTCCCCAATTCTAATCGATATTTATTGCACTAAATGTATGCCCTATTGGCATAAATGCACCATATTTTAATTCAAAACAAATGAGGAAACCATCAATAGAGATGCTGTGATATCTGCTTATGTGTACACCTACACCAGACACAACAACACAGTTTTAAGGTTCCATAGACATGGATGTTATTACTTTGCTGCCTTTAGCAAAGAAACCCTCATCTGAGACTTTCATATTTCCAGGGCCTAGCTACTTCCCTCTTGATCTTGATGAGGACCTTGACATGGACCACTGACTCTGAGACCATCTTTAGCCTGTGTTAGTTCATCAGCTAGTTTAAGCCAAGTAAACCATCCAGCACTATTTAGCGAGAAATACATCCTCAACTGTTGCCCAACATACTTTGCTCTACTAAAAGAACTGTAGAATAAACTCAGACTTGCTCTTGACAGCCAGGAGGTGGATCTAATCATCCCCAGATATGGTAACACTGTTTGGGCAATATCCAGGGGACAATCAGATGACATCTGACTTTAAACCCTACTCTATTGCTGTGTCTTTTCCTACCTGAGAAGTCCCTACTCTAAACAGTTTCAACCACACGTCCATTGATAGATTACCTAAGCCCTGGTTGTCTACACCTTACTGCTTATAAGGTGTGTGTCTGGAAGTAATATGCCACATGCATACAACAGAGTGGCATATAATATGAGTCAGAGTGGGGACAATGGGAATCATGCTGTTGGATACTTGCATTGGCCAATCCTACTAACATGACCACAGATATCAATACTGAGACTCGTACTTCTCCACCTATCTCTACTACTGCTAGCAACACCTCTTCTAGCTAAGCTAGTTTCTATGAGACCACTCTGACTCATAGATGCCTTCTAAGTCCTTGGGCTGACTTTTACTTCAAATCAGATTAAATCTACTACTATTAACTAATGCCCTAAAACAAATCAATGGGATGTCACTACTCATTGTCTCATTTAAAAACTGACCTAAAATAGTATGCACGCAATATTACAACCAGGATGCTCATGAATGGTGCAATTAAATTAAAGACACTATAATCCAAATCCAATACCAAGAGAATCTACATGAATACAGGACTAAAATATTGATACTTACTAACCCATGGGAAAAGAATAAATGTGATCTCTGCCAACAATATTCACTCTTACAACTGTTAGCTGCTTTTCTTGTTAATTATGATGATCTCTCCACATACCCAGTACATTTACTGAGGTTGAAATAAATTGCACTAACCAAGTAGCCAAGGGCACATTAGCATGAACCTCCTCCCTGGTGGTTAATAAACATATACAAGAAGGCCCATGTATACAACATAATATTACCTGGGCCAAGACACATCTAAAAAATCAGGGAGCACACCACTTGGGAATTCTTCCCCAATCTAACCTTCTTACAATATAAACTGCAAATTTTACATAATACCAAATGTAAGCAGGCTCTATAGCAATTACACTGCTGGCTGTCCACAGTAAATAATCATAGCTTTGGGTATTACAACAAAGACAATTCTTACCAAAAACATGCTTGTTCCCACAGAGAAATATGGCCTTTCTGTATTTCGAGAGTTTCTCTACCTAAATTGACAACTACTTTCTTATAAACTATTATAAAATTTGCTAGTCTTACTAAAACCACCATTAGTAAGGGTTTGGGAAATATTTGTGGGAGATTTTCCTTCAATGTACATTTTTGGGGACTCCTTTGCTAAATCCTCAAAAACAAGTCTCATCTTACATTAGTAGAGATAGAAGAAAAAACACACAAAATCCCCAAAGTTAATCTGAGACTATTAAAGTTTTACAAGTGACTGCTGTAGAAATATATCACCTAGAATGGAGATGATACAGTAGGTGGTCCCACACTGAAATAAAGCCATATTGCAAAACATAGCTACAAAAATCAGTTAAATGTACTACACAATTAATGTATATTTTTCCAATAACTTGGCCCACCTTTGAGGATTCCATATGGGAATGTCCCCTGTTTATTATTTAATTTGGTGAATGACTAAACTAAACTTTTTATCAAACCACCAAAGGGACCTGTAAAACTTATCCCACACCTATGGAAACATATCAATAGTATTTATTACTGGCAATTAGCAAAAAACTCAATTACCAATGCATGCCAATTCAAACAAGGATGAACATACAATTGACCAACAAACCAAATTTGCATATAGCCTCAGGCACTAAAATACATAAGATGGTGAATCTAATTACATGCTGACTTTGTAATTAGCTGATAGTCTTATAGGGTTAACCTTGTAACTGACTTATTTTTTCTTGCTGCCTTCATAATCCTCTAACATTTGCCATTTTAATTATGATGTGTCTTGGTGTGGGTCTGTTTGAGTTCATCTTGTTTGGACAGCTCTGCTGCCTATGCGTGGATATCTGTTTCCTTCTTTATGTTTGGGAAGTTTTCAGCCATAATTTCTTCAAATATATTTTCAATCCCCTTCTCTCTCTTCTACTTCTGGAAACCCTATAATATATAGATTGGCACACTTTGTATTATCCCATAGATTCAGTATGTTGCTTTCATTTTTTTTTTTCATTTTTCATTCTGTCTGATGTTCTGATTGGGTGATTTCCATTATTCTATCTTCTAGATCACCTATTCATTCTTCTGTGTTGTTTAGTCTGTTATTCAGTGCTTATTGATGGTTTTTATCTCAGCAATTGAGTTATCTAATTTTGATTGGTTCCACTTTATAGTTTCTAGTTCCTTGTTACAGTGACCTGCATTTCTATTGATCATCTTTCTTAATTCTTTTAGCATTTTCATTACCTCCTTTTTGAACTTGGGGTTTAGTAGACTGGTGACATTTGTTTCATTATTTGTTCTTTCATGGTATTTCTTTTGTTCTTTTATTGGGAGTAGTTCCTCTGCTTTTTCATTTTACTTAACCTTTTCTTTCTCTATGAATTAAGGAGAAACAGCTATCTTTTGTGGTCTTGAAGTGCTGTTTATTTTGTGGGACCATCCCTATGTAGACTGTGTGAGCCTAATATTTTTGGTGTAAGTTCTGTTTTTGATATGGTCGCCAGCCACATCTTTCCTCAGAGTGCACTGCCCATATCCCCTTGATAGGGGGTGTTATTGGTGTTTTAGTGTCCAGAACCTGCACTGGATGTCAGGTGGGGCCACCTCTTTGCTCAATGGCTGTCACAGCCCTGTTGGGGGCAGGGTCTGTTCTGCAGTCATTGGAGTAGAAACCTTGAGGGTCAGGTTTGATAAGGCTCCACTGCCTTTAAGTGCATGTTCTGTCCCAAAGGAGGTGAGCACTGAGGTAAGTGAGGCTCGTGTGGTCATCACAACATACTTATGAACCACCCATGCAGACATCCACAGTTCTGCTCAGAAACAGCAGAATGTTGTGTCACTTTCTCTGTTGTGTTTGTCCTAGACCTAGTGTTAAGCTGGTGCTGGGAGTCAGGGCATTATGGCTGCAGGAATTGAGAGAGGTGTTCCACCATCTGAGACTTTGATGCCTTTGTGGCTGGGCACTCCAAGGACCTGTCCACCCCAGTTCTGTCTCCAAGCTGTGGTGTAAGGTGGCAGAACCAGAGCATTCCCATCAAGAAAGAACAACTGTGTACTCCTCCCCACAGGCTGTCCAAGAGAGATGTGTGATTCTGCAATGCCACACACCACCCAGTGCTCATGCCAACAATGTCCACCACTGCCAGACCTGACCCTGACCCCATACTCCACCACGGACATGCTGACAATAGGCTACCAGGTTCAGCTTGGACCATATCGCAGGCCCTCTGGGCTGTCCTCCCACAGCTAGACCAAGTCTTCTCCCAGGGTCTGTCCATCCAACTTTCAGTGCTTAGCTTCTGCATGTACTAACAGCTTCACCCAGCATACATTTTGAGCTTGGAAGAGTGGTGAGGTGACAACTATCAGCACTGGTCTCTTTCCACCCTGATTGCTAGCAAGCCAGCATGTGCACACTCCTCATGAGCAGAGTCCAGGGTCCTCCAACCCATCTGTCCTGGCAGACCTCCCTGTAGGCAGGGTGCTCTCCCTGGGCAAGGGACTGTCCTTGTGGATGCTTCCTCCTTTACAGATCCCTCACATGAAAGCCAGTCCCATCCTGATTTTTTTTTCCCCACCCTGCCCAGTTTGTGAGTATCTTTCTTGCAGCTTTTGTTGTATAAGTGATCTTCTGCCAGTTTCTAGTTGGTTTTCTGTGAGAATTTTCCACACGTAGATATATTTTTGATGTATCTATGGGGGCAGGTGAGCTCCATGTCCTCCTCCTCTGCCATCTTTATCTCCTTCCCTTTTGGAAGTTTTTTGATTACTGATTCAATTTCATTATGAGCAATTGGTCTATATTCAGTTTTCTATTTCTCCATGATTCAGTCTTGGAAGATTCTATGTTTCTATGGATTTATCCATGTCTTCTAAATTATCTAATTTTTTGGCATATAATTGTTCATAGTAATCTCTAATAATCTTTGGTATTTCTGTGGTTCTTGGTGTAATGTCTTCTTTCTCATTTCTGATTTTATTTATTTTAGCTTTCTCTCTTTTTTTCTTGGTGAATCTGGCTAACTTTTTCAACTTGGTTTATCTTTTTAAAAAACTAATGATTTCATTCATCTTTTCTGTTTTCTTTTAGTCTCTATTTCATTTTTTTCTGCTCTGTTCTTTATTATTTCATTCCTTTACTAATTTTGGGCTTTGCTCTTCTTTTTCTGGTTTTTTTACATATACATTTAGATTGTTTGAGATTTTTCTTGTTTCTTGATGTAGACCTTTATTGCTATTAACTTCCCTCTCAGAACTGCTTTTGCTGAGTCCTGTAGACTTTGGAAAGCTGTGTTTTGATTTTCATTTGTCTCAAGGTTTTTAAAATTTTCTCTCTGATGTCTTTCATTGGCCCATTGATTGATTTAGTAGCATGTTGTTTAGTTTCCATGTGCTACATTTTTCCAGGTTTCTTCTTACAATTGATTTTTAGTTTTATACTATTGTGCTCATTTAAAATGTTTGGTATGATTTGAATGTTCTTAAATTTATTGAGACATATTTTGTGACCTAAAATGTGGTTTATCCTGGAGAATGTTCCATGTGCACTTGGAAAGAATGTGTATTCCAATGTTTTTAGTTGCAACTTTATATATATATATCTCCATACATAGGTGTATATATATATATATATATATGTATATATATATATATACATATATATATATATATATATAGAGAGAGAGAGAGAGAGAGAGAGAGAAAGAGAGAGAGGGTCCACCTGGTCTAATATGTCATTTATATAATTTATATTCAGTATTTCCTTATTGATTTTCTGTCAGGATGATCTATTCATTGATACATTTGGTGTATTAAGTCCACTACTATTATTATATTGCTATATATTTCTCCCCATATTTCTATTAATATTTGCTATATATATTTAGCTATTCCTACATTGGATGCAAAAATATTTACAAATGCTATATCCTTATCCTCTTGTTGGATTGACCTCTTTATCATTATGTAATGCCATTCCTTGTATTTTGTTACAGTCTTTGTTATAAAGTCTATTTTGAAAGACTCCTTATTTTTGATAAATCCGTTTTACAATATTTAACCTATAAATTCAACAGAATTCCAATTATAAAGCCACCATTTGGAGGGCAAATATTAACAAGCTGATTCTGTAATTAATATATTAATGCAAAGGTCATTGTATATGCAAAGTGATCTTGAAAACAGCAAAACAGGGCCTTATACTACCTGACTTTAAAATATATTAGGGGGCTTCCCTGGTGGCACAGTGTTTGAGAATCCGCCTGTTGATTCAGGGGACACGGGTTCGTGCCCCAGTCCGGGAAGATCCCACATGCTGTGGAGCAACTGGGCCCATGAGCCATGGCCACTGAGCCTGCATGTCTGGAGCCTGTGCTCCACAACAGGAGAGGCCACAACAGTGAGAGGCCCGTGTACCACACACACACATACAAAAAAAAAAAAAAAAAAAAAAAATATATATATATATATATATATATATATATATATATATATATATATATATTAGGAAGCAAGACTAATCAAGAAAGAATTAACCTCTCATGGGATTATAAAAATAAATCAGTAGAAAAAAATATAGTCCAGAAATAAACCAACACTTGTAGAGTAATTTGATTTTCAACAAAGGCAACAAAACCATCAAATGGGGACAGAAAATACATTTTAAAAATTGGTGCTGAAATAACTCTTTGTTCACATGTTTTGGTTCTTTTTTCCATTTTCTTCTTTCCTTGGATTAATTTAATTTTTTGTGATTCAATTTTATCTTAATTATTGGATATTTATTGGTTATACTTTTAAGTTTTTAGTAGTTGATCTCAGATATATGGAATGAGAGAGGGAGAGCAGGAGAGAGAGAGAGAGAGAGAGAGAGAGACTTATAACAGTCTATCTGCAAATAAGGTCTGTAGTCTTATGGGTAATGATGTAGCAATATAATCATTTTCATGGGTTTTAAATTGTACTATAGCTATACAGGGTGTCAAAGTTAAGGGAGGCCATGTGGGACAAATAGAAAACAACTAGCAGTTTGGTGGATTTAAATTCAACCATATTAAAAATCATATTAAATGTAAATGGTCTAAATACATACTATATAGGAATTCTATCCAGGATTTATAAATAACTTAAAAATTGAGTGTAAGAAGCTCATCCTCTGACCCTCACCATTCCCCTCCTGCAGACAAAATATTGGAACAGGCAAAGAAGATACATGGTTGGAAAATAAGCATATGAAAAAGTGGTTGACACCATTAGTCACTCTAGAAATGAAAATTAAAATCATGTTAGTTCATTAAAACTCATTAGAATGACAAAATAAAAATCAAACCAAAACAGAACAAAAAAACCTAATAATACCATACATTAATGAGGATGTAAAGTAACTGGCACTCTCATATATTGCTTTTGGGGAGGAAAATTTACAGTTAATATGGAGAAAAAGAGCTGTTTCTCATAAATTAAACATACACTTGTTATATGCCCACTCCTAGGTTTTTTTCTAAGTGAAATGAAAATGTATGTTTTCCCCAAAACCTGTGTGTGGATTTTTACAGCAACTTTATTTATGATTACTAAATACTGAAAACAATTCAGATGTTCTTAGACAAGAGAATGAATAACCAAACTATGATGTATCCACACAGTAGGTTACTACTCAGCAATAGAGAAAGAAGACACTATAGATTCAAACAATAACATGGGTGAATTTTAAGCACATTTTTCTGAGCTAGAACCAAAAATCTACATACACACATGGGGCATTGTGGAAAAGACACAGGGATGGAAAACAGATAAGTTATTTCTAAAGTTTTCAATTAGGGAAGGAGTTGAGTACAAGGAGACAGCATAAGAGAATTTTTGAAGTCAAAAACTGTTAGGTGTTTTCTGTTTCTGTTCACTGAGAAGGCCCAGAAGCAGTGACATCCCATTACCAATCAGCCAACTTAGCTCCCAGATTATGGTGTTTAAGTAACATTCTCTAATGAAAAGAACCATTAATCTTTGAAGAAGTGGTTTATTTCAAAGATGAGGTAAGAAAATACAATATGAGGCTAAAGTATATTGTGGTACAATACAGTAAGAAAATAATTAAAAATAATAAAAATGCTTGGAGCATGTGAAAAGAACAGAGGAGACAACCTAAAAGAGCTCCTGATGACCTAAACTGTAACAATTTGAGAAATGAAATAAATATAGAAAGTTTGGGATTATAACTTTGAGAATAATGTAAATAGCCATTGGACACACAATATTTTTTAAATGAATAAATGTGATGGAAAGCCAAGTTGTCCTTATAGAATAATTTCAATCAATAAATGTAGACGTGACAAAAGAAATAGAAAATTATAATTAGAACAATACAGTAGTAATTGCTACAGGCAAGATCCATTAATGAATGCTAAAATTAGTAACCAGGTATTTAAGGAGAAACAGAATATTTGCATAACCTCAAAATATCCCCCTAAATACTTCTTAATTACAAAGGAAAAAATAGTAACCTTGCAGTGAAGAAACGGAATAGACATCACCTTACCAAGTGATGAGTGTTAACATACCTAGTAATAAGATATATAGACATCACATACTCCTTGATATAATGGATGGATAATGATATACCACCACAAGTGGTATTCTTTCTCAAAATCTATGGCTTCATTCTAATCATGGGATATCATCAGACAAACTGAAATTGAAGTTCATTCCACAAAATACCTAACCAATACTCCTTTTAAAAGTATCAAGATCATGTATCACAAGCAAAGAATGAGAAACTGTGACATGTGACAGATTGGAGGAGTCCAAAAGACACTCTTATTAATTGCAAAGTTGTAACTTGGATGGGATAGTAGAATTATTTTTTTAAGTACATTATCAGGGCAAAATGAATTAAATCTGAAAAAAGTCCATAACTTGACTAAAAAGTACAAACTGGTAATATCATTTTTGTAAGCATACACACCTTTGCCCATACATTCTGCTAACTCAGAGAGCTGTTGGAGGGAGAAGACAAGCAATATCTAGATACTAGATATCTAGTAATATATAGAAAATGATTGTTGTAGGCAGCTTGGAAAAATGGGGTCCTGTTCTTTAGGATTTTGTATATGACTGACTAGAGCTAAATGCAAGGTTCTGTTTTTACCATAACCAAAACACCTATTTCTAGGAACTGAAGGGTGCAAATTGAAAGCACTCCTTTCACACCTGTAGCAGATTCTATTTAAATAGAAAAGCTTGTGGAGAAACCATTTGTAAACACCTTGAATGCCTGTGCTTTCCATACATCAGAAATAGGTAAACCTCCATTAGTATACCTGCAGTGAGTAAGTAGAGGTAGACTATATATTATAACTGTATTTCCTTTAGTAATAAAAGAAAACATAACGTTTTATTTCTAATCAATCTAATAATAGCAAGAGACTAAGCACTAAAATGTAAAAAAATAGATAATAAGAACCTGCTGTATAAAAAATAAATAAAATAAAATTCAAAAAAATTTTTAATAAAAAAATAAACAAGAAGCTAAGTATAAACTTAGTTTATCTTCATTGTGTCATACAAAACTACTTAGTTTATCCAAATTTTATATATGTGTGTAAAATTATGACAATATATACATATATGTACATAGATAAATATATAAAATAACTTATAGAAGTTGAACTTCACATTATTAATTCTGTATCATATGGAACAATCAAAAGACTTGTGTTCAAATTCTGTATCCATAAACAACTCTGAATCTTAGTTAAATAATATGTAAAATGAACAAAATATCCAGCTCATCGTGGTTCCTACAGACTAATAGTTCGATCAAAGCCTATGAAATTGACTAACCAATGCCTGGAATGAAGTGAACACTAATTTTGTTTCTGTGGAATAATATACTTGGTTGAAATTACTGGGGTTTTATTTCACAACAATGACTGCCCTTGTATCACACTGACCCCAATACCCAGAACGTAGTTTGATGTAAAATATTTGACACCAATTAACACAGTCTGTACATTGATATTTTCTTACTTTTCTAATCACTTGTAGAGTAGCTTCATGGCTGACATAATATTACTTCTCCCAGTTCTTATTTTGTATAGTTAAGTATTAACCAAGCAATATGTGTTCTCTGACCAAAGTTTGATACCTTAGTTTAGAACTAGGTTGAATTTATATGTGTGAAAGGACATCAGTAATTTTCTCGCATTTACCTAATCTTTCCTGATGGATTCAGGCCATACTTTTCATTTATTCCAGATGTGAAAACCAAACTGTCAGCTATGTTTCTGCTTTTCCTTTAATCTTTCCCCAGAGGCAATAATAAAGATTAATAATTGACAATGCTATCTAGGCTAAGGATAATGCTTATTTAAAACGTGGGCAGCAAGCATACATTCTTTGAAGGGATAATTTGTAGGAGACCAGGAAATTGGATTATTTTGTTATCTATTACATAAATGAAAAAATATGCAGTGTCTTTAAAATGTTCAGACCAAGTTAATTAAAAATATAAAAATTTAAAACTACTCAGGACTGTTAGTGAATATTTCAGTGAAAGTGAAAAATAATAAAATATTCAAAAAATAAAAGTTATTCAGTACTCAATTAAATAAAAAAATTCAAAAGCATTTTATACTAATAAAATATTTTATTTATAATTTATATGTTTTTGCTAGATGGAATAAAATGAATCATATTAATATTCTTTGTTAATTAGGTCCCAATCCATTACCAGAAAATAGCCACAAAAGTAAATTACTGTTACAAACTCAACAGAGAAAATATTGGGGATAAAAATAAACAATCTAACTGCTGTTAGATAATTTAGGTTCCATTTAAAAATCTATTTAGAATAATATTTTCATTAGAATTGTAGTAGTCAATAAATCTTAAAAATGATTTCTTAAGTTTCTCAAGAAATTGTCTTTTCTCTATTTCTTTCTACCCCATATCTTTATTAATATAAAAGAATATTTCTATTCAAAGTTTGGTTAGCTTGATTTATACTTTTAGAATATATAAACATATGATAAATAAACTTCCATTTTATATTCTTGTTCCAGATATCATAAATGTTAGGAAAAGAGTCTGGCCTTAAATTAATAGGCAGAAGCTTGAAGACAATGAATTTTGGCTTAGCATGGTACTTTCAAACACTTGACATTGTGCAAAGATGAAATAGATTGCACAGAGAAGCATTGGTACACTCTCACTGGAAATGTTTGTAGACAGAATAGGTCACAATAGGGCAATAATTATACAGATTCCTGTCATCTTAACACATTTGGATATGAGCAACTATAAGATGTTGTTAAAATCCTAAAATCCCATTAACCCTTAGTGCTTATGCTATTCATTTTGACATTTACCCATAAGCCATATATTATTCGTTTACTTCACATGCTTATGTCTATGCCTTTAGCCAAATTCTAGGTTCCTAGAGGGCTGTAACCATAGCTCTAATACTCTTGTGTTACTCTCAGTACATTGACAAGCCTGATCACATACATTTTTGGAAATGTAGTGCAAGTTGAAATGAGCTGAAATGAAATAGATGACAAAAATTAAACATACATGATATTTTCAAATGCTGCTACTCAAAAATATATTATTTTTGAAGATAAACTATTCAAGTAAATATCCTATGGTAAGATGATTATAGAAAAAATATAGAAACATGGTTTAAAATTTCAGAAGATTACTTTGGAAAAGAAAAATAAGTATGGTATTCAACAAAGAGAGAAAGGAATGGCCCCCAAATAAATCACTATAAACGTTGAACAGAAAGAGGCCAAAACAAAAGCTGCTCTGAAGAGCCTAAAAGAAACGCATACTTATTTTACAATTCACAATAGAAATGGAAAGTCATTTATTGAAGTAGGAGATAAATTTTCTTTGGGACAGGTAAATGAAGCAGTAAAAGTTTTCTGTTCACACTACAGCAGGCAGTTTGAAAATTGGAACACAATTGTACATAAAGTATCAACAAAAGAAGATTTATGACATAGAATTCTAAAACTAAGCAGGACAGCAGAAAAGCCAGAGCCATAGATTTTAATAGTGGGAAAGGAAGAAGAAAATTGAAGGAAGAATGGATAATGGATAGATTATTTCCACTTATGTAAAAACAACAACAACAACAACTAGTAAGCACTTTTCCTGTGTTTGAATGTCTGTAGCTCTCTCCTTAATTTGGGCTTATGGATGACAGGTTTTTGATTGACTTTTGCTTATTTTGTCTCATTTTTAAAATCAAATCTCGTTTTCTAGGATTGGCTTTGAAGGAATCATGTCACTTGAATGTTTGCACAGAAAAATAAACATTTTGAAACTACTTGAAGAAGTTTTCTCTAGTGCGAGAGATGTAGTGAATAACAGGACAAAAAACAATAGAAATGCTTACATCTTCTACATGAACTGCATTGTGTGCCTTATTTGAAATCCAGTAGGACTACTTTCAGCAGTATTTAACAGAAAATTCAAAATAACAGTAGCTGTAAACATAAGTTTATTTCTCTTTCATATAATAGAACTCTTGCCAGTATAGGGCTAGTATGGGATTTCCACAATTATCACAAAACTTGCATATTTATATATATATATATATTTTTCCTTCTGCCTGCTGGCATTGCCTTCTGTCCTCAAGGCTACCACATCTAAGACAGATGATTCACGGGCAAGAAGAAAAAGATGAATGTCAAGATGGATGTACCTTTTAGCAGAGTCAACTCCCTTTGGAATTCTCAAAGTCCCATAAATAATTTTCCTTACATCACATTGGTTACAACTTAGTTGTATATCTACATTTTGGTACAAGAGATCCTGGATTCTTTTACTAAGGAAAAAAAAAAAAAAAAAGGACAATGGACATTGAACAAGTAAGTAACATTTTCTACCACATAATCTACCAAAATAATGCTTTCTCAGAAGCAAATTTGTTAGGATTAGGAATGGATGATTTGAGGGATAGTTGAAAACTGAGAATAAATTGTGTAGAGTAAAAGGGTGATAGGGATTTTCATATATGGTCTTATTAAGAAAGGATATACTAAACAATTAAGTATTAATTATAATTTAAGGTAAAACAAGAATTCTATTGCCCCAAATTTACTTTATTAAATTTTAACAGTAAGAATTTTTTAGAGGGAATCTTGTCTCCCACCATACATTCGCCATTAGACATGGCTCAGGCATTATATTATGTGGTAGGATAAACCAGTTATTTAGTTAAACCATTAGGAAATATTAGCTAATTGAAGCCACCACCACCCATTGATATCTTAAAAAACATATTTATTACAAGAATGGAATATTATATGGGTAAGCATTATAGATGGGTAAATAGAAAAAACTGTAACGTAGAGAGCACTTTGTGGGTACTCATAAGTCAATGAGATTCTTGGGAGGCTAGAAAGGGATCTGACATTTAAAAAACCTCTTCTTCTTGCCAATATTTATCTTTCACTAACACTATTTGATTTTTACAGCTACCTCTAAGTTAGTGGAGGAAACTGAGTCCCAGAGAGATTAATTGCATTTTCCGAAATCATTTATTGCCTAAATAGTGGAGAAAAAACTTAAACACAGACAGATAAGACTCCAAAAATTGTATATTACAGCAAACTTCTTGAGCCATAGCTAAAGACAGAAATAAGGCATTGAATGTCATATCAGATAAAGGAATAGATAACAGAAAGAGAGAAAAGAGCTTCTAATGGATTTTTTTTTACTGTAATTCAAACTACAGCTATTTTGTGAGAGGACAACCAGCATAATGATAATGAACATTCCATAATTGATTAATTCAACATGGGCCTTGTGCAAGTACAGCCTTTGCAATGCTAACATGCATGCCATAAATGATTCCTACACTCAACAATCATTAATGGAGCTTGCAATTTGTCTTACACACTATGCCTGTATCTGAATACAGTGATTAATAAAGCGCAATCCTGGTCTTCACTAAACACATGTTTTAGCAAGGATATGGTGTACAAAATATTTTAACAAAATGCAGCAAGTGCTAAAAGAAGCATAAGAATGGTGATGTTAAAAAACAGGTGAGATATCAACTAACTCTGCTTGGGGCAATCATTAATGGTGATAAAGTCTTCTCAAATGAAGCAACATCTAAACCAGTTTTGAAAGATAGTTAAGTGTTTATTCTCAGAAGGGGTAAAGTGAGAGAAGTATCATCAGGCAGAGTTGAATATGTGACATAAAAAAGTTGTTATGAAAAAAGCAAAACAATTCATGAAAGTGAAAGGACATGTATGTCTTCTAAACCAAAAGTGTCTTATGGTAGTATTATGGGGATAGTCATAGAAGGCTAGTTGATAAGGCAATTGGAATTAGATTGTGATGGAGTTATGCTCCATACTAAGAATATTTGAGTTTATTTTGTGGTCAAAAGGGATTGAGTGAGGCCATAATGAATTGGTGTCACCTGATCAGATTTTGATATTAGAAAGATGGTATTGTTGGCCGTGTTTGAGAAGTGGAGATGCTAATCATTTACCTGTGATAGCATAAAGAAAAATTACTAAATCCTTAGATCTTAGAAAGTTATAATGAATAAATATAGTTACCCCACCCAGGACTTTGTTTGCTGCACCTGAAATGTTCTTTCAAACACAATATCTTAAAACAGAAAATCTTAATTTCCCAGGGAATCACATAGAAGAACATGCTATTTTTTTTCTAGAGAATTGAACCTATATATAATTTAAAATTTTATTATACAGTTGGGCTACCATGTCATAAATGGATTCCTTTGCCAAGGAATTAGTTGAATCCTTTCCCACACCTAAGACACTTGGTGGCTTTTTGCTTGTCTGCATTGCCATGATTGAGTCTCCAACTCCATTGCTGTACTATGTCAATCACTTTGTTTTTCTTGGTTACTCTGCTGCTTTGATTTCAGATTTTACACACAGGAACAAGAAGAAATCTTGGGAAGAGGGAAATGTGAAGAGTACAAGGGTGTTTGAAAGAACTAATTAGTGAGTCAGAGATGTGAAGTACATGAGGGACCTCTTGACTAATTTTAAACACATATGCTTGTACAGGTCTAAAAGAGTGGATAAAAACAAATTGTTACCCACTCCCATCAAAATATAATCAAAGAAACCACCCTTCATAGTCGAAGAAGTTAAGCAACAAGTGGAAACAAGATGTCAGAAGACAACATATAGGAATAACATGTTAAAGAAGTAGTATTTTTAGAAATGACTGAATTACATGATACAACAAGTAAACTGTACACATACTCTATTTTTTTATTTTTTTATTTTTTTTAAATTTTTTTTTGCTGTACACGGGCCTCTCACTGCTGTGGCCTCTCCTGTTGTGGAGCACAAGCTCCGGACGTGGGTCCAGCCACTCCGCAACATGTGGGATCTTCCCAGACCGGGGCACGAACCCGTGTCCTCTGCATTGGCAGGCGGACTCTCAACCACTGCACCACCAGGGAAGCCCCACATACTTTAAAATAATGGTTATTTGCTGAGGTTTTGAATAAATATGACTGAAAATTTGAAATCAAGTGGTGAAATTGGAAATCAAAAAAAATGTATTAAAAATTGAAATAATACACTGTTTCAAGATTTGTCTTTCTTTTAAAGCTAAGACTTTAGGAAAATCACAGAGATTTAGGAAATTTTGTCCTAACCACTAACTTTCTGTGTTTATTTAATCTTTCTCCAGATCTTGTAACAATATGAGTGAGAAAGAAAAAGAGAAAACAGACTTACCCTATTGGAAATATGTCCTTAATTTTTGAGAAGTATAGCAACTTTTACAAGAAATTAATAATTTGTGTTTCATTGGATTTTATAGTGTTTAAGAAAAGTTTCACTTATGGACATTTAGATTGAATGTGCACAAACAAATAAAAAATTTAGATGTCATTATATTTAATATTTTCAAAATATAATTAAAGAGAGACCTTCAAGATTGTGGAGGAGTAAGACCTGGAGATCACCTTCCTCCCCACAAATACCTCAGGAATACATCTACATATGGAAAAAATCCTGTCCATTTTTTTTTGCTTGCTTGTTTTATTTTTTTGTATAGTATTTAGTACTAGTTTTCATTGGGGGATTTGTCTTTTTGGTTTGGTTGCTCTCTTTTTTTCTTTATTTATTACTTTTAAATTATTTAATTTTAATAACTTTTTTATTTTAATAAATTTATTTATTTTATTTTCCTTTTGTCCTATTTTCTTTTCTCTCTTTTCTTATGAGCCGTGTGGCTGACAGGGTCATGGTGCTCCAGTTGTGTGTCAGGCATGTGCCTCTGTGGTGGGAGACCTGAGCTCAGGACATTGGTCCACCAGAGACCTCCCAGATTCATGTAATATCAAATGGCAAAAGCTCTCCCAGATCTCCATCTCAAGGTTAAGGCCCAGCTCCACTCAATGACCAGCAACCTACAGTGATGGACACCCTATGCGAAACAACTAGCAAGACAGAAGCACAATGTCACCCATTAGCAGTGAGACTGACTAAAATCATATGGTCACAAACACACCAAAACACACAACCGGACACAGACCCACCCACCAGAAAGACAAGATCCAGCCTCATCCATCTGAACACAGGCACCAGTCCCTTCCACCAGGAAGCCTACAAAACCCACTGATCCAATCTTAGCCACTGGGGGAAGACACCAAAAACAATGGGAACTATAAACCTGTACCCTGCAAAAAGGAGACCCCAAACACAGTAAGTTAAGCAACATGAGAAGACAAAGAAACACACAGCACATGAAGCAGCAAGGGAAAAACCGACCAGACCAAACAAATGAGGAGGAAATAAGTAGTCTACCTGAGAAATAATTCAGAGTAATTATAGTAAAAGTGATCCAAAATCTTGAACTTTAACAAACACCTGACTTTCACCAATGGACAGATCATCCAAAAGGAAATGGAGAAAATATACAAAACGTTTAACAAGGGCCTAGAAGAACTTAAGGGCAAACAAACAATAATGAACAACACAATAAATGAAATTTAAAATTCTCTAGAAGGAATCAATAGCAGAATAACTGAGGCAGAAGAACAGATAAGTGACCTGGAAGATAAAATAATGCAAATAACTACCACAGAGCAGAATGAAGAAAAAAGACTGAAAAGAATTGAGGACAGACTTAGAGACCTCTGGGACAACATTAAACACACCAACATGTTAATTATAGCGGTCTCAGCAGAAGAAGAGAAAAATAACGGAACTTTGAAAATATTTCAAGATATTATAGATGAAAATTTCCTTAATATGGGAACAGAAATAGTTAATCAAGCCCAGGAAGTGCAGAGAGTCCCATACAGGATAAATCCAAGAGGAAATGTGCCAAGACACATATTAATCAAACTATCAAAAAATAAATAAAAAGAAAATATATTAAAAGCATCAAGGGAAAAACAAAAAATAACATACAAGTGAATCCCCATAACGTTAACAGTTGATCCTTCAGCAGAAATTCCACAAGCCAGAAGGGAGCAGAAGAACATATTTAAACTGGTGAAATGGAAAAAAAAAACACTACAAGCAAGATTACTTTAACAGCAAGGATCTCATTCAGTTTCGATGGAGAAATTAAAACCTTAACAGACAAGCAAAAGCAAAGAGGATAAAGCACCACCAAACCAGCTTTACAACATATGCTAAAGGAACTTCTCTAAGCAGGAAACATAAGAGAAGGAAAAGACTTACAATAACAAACCCAAAACAATTAAGAAAATGGTAATAGGAACATACATCTCAATAATTACCTTAAATGTAAATGGATTAAATACTCCAGCCAAAAGACATAGACTGGCTAAATGGATACAAAAACAAGACCCATATATATGCTGTCTACAGACCTAGGGACACACACAGAGGGAAAGTGAGGGGAAGGAAAAAGATATTCCATGCAAATGGAAATCAAAAGAAAGCTGGAATAGCAATTTTTGCACCAGACAAAATAGACTTTAAAATAAAGACTGTTACAAGAGACAAAGAAGGATACTACATAATGATTAAGGCACCAATCCAAGAAGAAGATATAACAATTGTAAATATTTATGCAACCAAAATAGGAGCACCTCAATACATAAGGCAAATGCTAACAGCCATAAAAGGGGAAATCAACAGTAACACAATCATAGTAGGGGAGTTTAACACCACATCTTTGGGCTTCCCTGGTGGTGCAGTGGTTGAGAATCCGCCTGCCGATGCAGGAAACACGGGTTCGTGCCCTGGTCCGGGAAGATCCCACATGCCGCAGAGCAACTAAGCCCGTGAGCCATGGCCGCTGAGCCTGTACGTCTGGAGCCTGTGCTCTGCAATGGGAGAGGCCACAACAGTGAGAGGCCCGCATACCGCAAAAAAAAAAAAAAAAAAAAAAAAAAAAAAAAAAAAAAAACACCACATCTTCACCAATGGACAGATCATCAAAATGGAAAATAAATAAGGAAGGACAAGCTTTAAATGATACGTTAAATAAGATGACTTAATTTATATTTATAGGACATTCCATCTAAAAAAAACAGAATACACTTTCTTCTCAAGTGTTCGTGGAACATTCTCAAGGAGAGATCATATTTTGGGTCACAAATCAAGCCTGTGTAAATTTAAGAAAATTGAAATCATATCAAGTATCTTTTCTGACCACACTGCTATGAGACTAGATGTCAATTACAGGAAAAAATTAGTAAAAACTACAAACACATGGAGACTAAACAATGTATATATACTACTAAATAACCAAGAGATCACTGAAGAAATCAAAGAGGAAATCAATGAATACCTAGAAAAAATGACAATGAAAACATGACGACCCAAAGCTTATGGGATGCAGCAAAAGCATTTCTAAGATGGAATTGTATAGTAATACAATCCTATCTCAAGAAAGAAGAAATACCATATGTCACCTGCAAGAGACAAAATTTATAAAGAAAATATTGAAAAAAAAAAAAAAAGAAAGAAAGAAGAAATATCTCAAAGAAACAACCTAAACTTACACCTAAAGCAATTAGAGAAAGAAGAACAAAAAAAACTCCGAAGTTAGCAGAATGAAAGAAATCACAAAGATCACATAAGAAATAAATAAAAAGGAAATGAAGGAAACAAGATCAAAGACCAAAAAACTAAAAGCTGTTTCTTGGAAGAGATAAACAATAGTGATTAAACCATTAGCCAGACTCATCAGGAAAAAAAGGGAGAAGACTCAAAGCAATATAATTAGAAATGTAAAAGAAGAAGTAACAACTAATACTGCAGAAATACAAAGGATCATGAGAGATTACTACAAGCAACTATATGCCAATAAAATGGACAACTTGGAAGAAATTGACAAATTCTTAGAAAAGCACAGTTTTCTGAGTCTGAACCAGGAAGAATTATAAAATATAAACAGACAAATCACAGGCACTGAAATTGAGACTGTGATTAAGAATCTTCCAACACACAAAAGTCCAGGACCAGAGGGCTTCAGAGGTGAATTCTGCCAAACATTTAGAGAACAGCTAACAACTATCCTTCTCAAAGTCTTCCAAAATATAGCAGAGGGAGGAACACTCCCAAATTCATTCTACAATTCCACCATCTCTCTGATACCAAAATCAGACAAAGATGTCACAGAAAAAGAAAACTACAGGCCAATATGACTGATGAACAGAGATGCAAAAATCCTTAACAAAATAGCAGCAAACATAATCCAACAGCACATTAAAAGGATCATACACCATGATCAAGTGGGGGTTATCCAAGGAAGGAAAGGATTCTTCAATATACACAAATCAATAAATCTGATAAACCATATTAAATAATTGAAGGAGAAAAAACTTATGATCACCTCAATAGATGCAGAAAAAGCTTTTGACATGCCTCAACACCAATTTAGGATAAAAGTCCTCCAGAAAGTAAGCATAGAGAGAACTTACCTCAACATAATAAAGGACATATATGACAAACCCACAGCCAACATTGTCCTCAATGGTTAAAAACTGAAATATTTTCCACTAAGATCAGGAACAAGACAAGCTTGCCCACTCTCACCACTCTTATTCAACAGTTTTGGAAGTTCTAGACACAGCAATCAAAGAAGAAAAGGAAATAAAAGGAATCCAAATCGGAAAAGAAGAAGTAAAACTGTCACTGTTTGCAGATGACATGATAGTATAAATAGAGAATCCTAAAGATGCTACCAGAAAACTACTAGAGCTAATCAATGAATTTGGTAATGTAGCAGGATACAAAATTAATGAACAGAAATCTCTGGCATTCCTATACACTAATGCTGAAAAAACTGAAAGAGAAATCAAGAAACACTCCCATTTACCATTGCAACAAAAAGAATAAAATACCTAGGAATAAACTCACCTAAGGAGAAAAAAAGACCTGTATACAAAAAATTATAAGACAATGATGAAAGAAATTAAACATGACACAAGCAAATGGAGAGATATACCATGTTCTTGGATTGGAAGAATCAACATTGTGAAAACGACTATTCTACCCAAAGCAATCTATGTATTCAATGTAATCCCTATGAAACTACCAATGGCATTTTTAACATAAATAGAACAAAAAGTTTCACAATTTGTATGGAAACACAAAAGACCCCAAATAGCTGAAGTAATCTTGAGAAAGAAAAAGGATGTTGGAAAAATCAGGCTCCAGGACTTCAGACTATATTACAAAGCTACATTAATCAAGACAGTATGGTACTGGCAGAAAAAAAGAAATATAAATCTATGGAACAGGATAGAAAGCCCAGAGATAAACCCATGAACATAGGTAACCTTATTTTTTATAAAGGAAGCGAGAATATACAATGAAGAAAAGATAGCCTCTTCAATAAGTGGTGCTGGGAAAACTGGACAGCTACCTGTCAAAGAATGAAATTAGAACACTCCCTAACACCATACCCAAAAATAAAGTCAAAAGTATTAAAGACATAAATATAAGGCCAGACACTATCAAACTGTTAGAGGAAAACATAGGCATAACACTATGTCATAAATCACAGGAAGGTCCTTTTTGATCAAACTCCTAGAAAAATGGAAATTAAAAACAAAAATAAACAGATGGAACCTAATGAAACTTAAAAGCTTTTGCACAGCAAAGGAAACCATAACCAAAACAAAAAGACAACCCTCGGAATGGGAGAAAATATTTGCACATGAAGCAACTGACAAAGGATTAATCTCCAAAATTTACAAACGTCTCATGCAGCTCAATATCAAAAAATCAAACAACCCAATCCAAAAATGGGCAGAAGACCTAAATAGATATTTCTCCAGATAAGATATACAGATTGCCAACAAACACATGAAGGAATGCTCAACATCATTAATCATTAGAGAAATGCAAATCAAAGTGACAATGATGTATCACCTCACACATTTCAGAATTGTCATCATCAAAAAATCTACAAACAATAAATCCTGAAGAGGGTGTGGAGAAAAGGGAACCCTCGTGCACTTTTGCTGGGTATGTAAATTGATACAGACACTATGGAGAACTGTATGGAGGTTCCTTAAAAAACTAAAAATGGAAATACCATACAACCCTGCAATCCCACTACTGGGCATATACCCTGAGAAAACCATAATTCAAAAAGAGTCATGTACTACAGTGTTCAGTGCAGCTCTATTTACAACAGCCAGGACACGGAAGCAACCTAAGTGTCCATTAACAGATGAATGGATAAGAAGATATGGCACTTATATACAATGGAATATTACTCAGCCATAAAATGAAATTGAGTTTTTTGTAGTGAGGTGGATGGACCTAGAGTCTGTCAAAGAGAGTGAAGTAAGTCAGAAAGAAAAAAACAAATACCATATGCTAACACGTATATATGGAATCTCAAAAACAAACAAAGAAAAATGGTCATGAAGAACCTAGGGGCAAGACGGGAATAAAGACCTAGACCTACTAGAGAATGGACTTGAGGATAGGGTGAGGGGGAAGGGTAAATAGGACAAAGTGAGAGAGTGGTATGGACATATATATACTGCCAAATATAATATAGATAGCTAGTGGGAAGTAGCCACATAGCACAGGGAAATCAGCTTGGTGGATTTGACCACCTAGAGTGGTGGGATAGGGAGAGTGGGAGGGAGGGAGACCGAAGAAGTAAAAGATATGGGGATATATGTATATGTATAACTGATTAACTTTGCTATAAAGCAGAAACTAACACACCAAAAAAAAAAAAAAAACCCACAAAACACAATTTAAAAGTAAGATAAGGGGCTTCCCTGGTGGCGCAGTGGTTGAGGGTCCGCCTGCCGGAGCGGGGGACGCGGGTTCGTGCCCCGGTCCGGGGGGATCCCACGTGTCGCGGAGCGGCTGGGCCCGTGAGCCATGGCCGTTGAGCCTGCGCGTCCGGAGCCTGTGCTCCGCTGCGGGAGGGGCCACAGCAGTGAGAGGCCCACGTAACGCAAAAAAAAAAAAAAAAAAAAAGTAAGATAAAAAGCGACAGACTGGGAGAAATATTTTTAAACCAAATACCTTATAAAATATATGTATTCCAAATTATATAAAGAACACTTAAAATTCAATAATAAGAAAATATAGAACTCAATTAAAAAATTGGCAAAAGATCTTAAGAGACATCCCACTAAAGAAGATAAAGAGATAGGAAATAAACATATGAAACGATGCTCAATAGAATATTTCATTAGGGAATGGAATATCAAAACAAGATACTACTATATACCTACTAGAATGGCTAAAATTCAAAACTTTGAAAGAACCAAAAGCCAGGAAGTGAAGCAATAGAAACTCTCATTTATTGCTAATGATAATGTAAAATGATAGAGCCATGTTGACCTAAAACAATAAAACAACCAGATATTTTCCTAGAAAAATGGGTTAATTAGGGTACAGCAAAGAATTGCAATCTATTGTAAATCATAGGCAACTCCAGAGAATAAAGGAAGGGAGCCTGTTTTATAGGGAAAGGAGGGGGTTGCAAGGGGCTGTTGTAAATGAAAGTTCACTGAAGGAAATTAGAAGTTCAGGGTGGTGATGGTTTCTTACTGACTGAGCTGTCATAAATTTCATTAGCTGAGCTGTTGCTGGGTAAGGAGAAATTCTTCCTTCCGAATAGTAAAGTAGTTGCACTTCCTGTTTGAGAGTGCAAAGTATACTTCTTCCTGTAGCACATGCAAATGATGGTCAATGCATGCAAATTATGGTGAGTGAAAATGCATGAAAGCTCACTCCACAGGCCATTCTTGACTCTAATTTTAGTTGAAGTTTCCTTCGTTAACTCTATGCACATTGGAAGACATTTTGGCAGTTTCTTACAAAGCTAAACATACTCTTAGTATACCACCTAACAGTTGAGTTCCTGGGTGTTTATTCAAATAAATAAAAATCTTGTGTGCATAAGAAACCTGCACAAAATGTACATAGCAGTTTTATTAATAACTTCTAAAACTTGGAAGCACATGATAAGTAATAGGAGTAAATAAGTGCAGTATATCCATCTGATAAAATACTATTCAGTGATAAAAATTAAGGTATTATCAAACTATAAAATGATATGGAGGAAACTTAAATATGTATTGTTGAATCAAAGAAGCTAACTGAAAAATCTACATATGTCATAATCACAAGGATATGGCATTCTGGAAGAAAGCAAATTCATGGACACAGTAGAAAGACTATGGGTTTGGGGCAGGGGAGGAATGAATATGTAGAGTAGAGGGCTTTTTAGAGCAGTAAAATTATTTTGTATATTATATTTGTGGATATATAATGTTATGCAAAATCCATAGACCTGTACAACATAAAGAGTGATACCTAATGTAAACTATGGATTTAATAACCAATATACAACACCAGTGCAAAATGTTAATAATAGGGAAAACTGGCTTGGAAGTTGAGAGGGAGTTTATGGGAAATCTATGTACTTTATGTTCCTCCTGGAAACTCCCCTTAGTTGTCTAGTTTAAAATAAAGTCACTTGTTTTCTAAATTCCACAGGATTTTTTATTAACTTGCTTTGTATGTCCTAGTCTTATTTCCCCCAAGTAAATGACAGATTTCTCAAAGACAAGTATGCTTGATCCCATCTCTATAATGCCTACTGTATACTCAACATTTTTCAAGTAACACTTGCTAATTTGGTGGTACCCTGAAGTTTTGTTGGTAAATAATCAAAAAGAAAACTCACTTATATGAAGAAAGTACCATAGTGAACCAAATATTTTAAGATTCACTTTAATTTTATAGCATATACACATTTGGATCTTGAGTAGAAACTGATATAAGTATTTTGCATGTTTCCTTAAAAAAAAAAATCCAAAAAGAAAACTTGATACAGCCCATAGAACCAGAATGGAACTTTCTTTAGCAAATCATTCACAATACCCAGAAGATAAAATGTGTCAGTTTAGTTTACAACCAGGCAGTTGCCTATAGGTAGGTCATTATAAAGTCATGTACATCATATGACTAAAAGTTAGATTATGATCCATTTGTAACCTCAGAGCTGAATGATATGAGAATATTGATTTAACTCATAAACATCACTATGATGAAAATTGGCAATTTCTCTAGGCATAATAATATTGTGAAGTGTTTTTGGAGAAGTAAACAAATGTTCTTCTGTAGACAAATCTAAGATATTTTTATTTAGAGCACTGTGGTTCATAAAACACCTAGCATAACAAATATAAAGTGCTATAGAAATACAATTTATGGCTAAAACTTAATTCCAAGCATATTAGTTTCTTTGTTTTCTCCTGAACTTTTGTGTGTAGCAATCACCAATTTTTTCATGTCTAGTAATCTTAGCCTAATTACCTGGAATTAAATGGTGCTAAATTTGGTCATAAATGGTCATTAATAAGAATGTATTTTTGTTTAATGGATACACACGTTATTATGAAGGAAAACTATTATTGGAATATTGTCTTTGGTTTGTTATATGGACAAGTGCTAAATGCTAACTCCATCTAAGTCATCATTTTCAGATATTTATATTGTCTGATTAGGTAAAATTACTTGTATTATTTACCCAACATTTCTTCTTAACTTAGTGAAAAACCCAATTTTCTGGTCCCAAAATTCTTATGATTCATATCACAAACAACTTATTGTAGAAAAACTTAAAAATGTAAATATAAGCAGTAGATATCCATGGCTTTTTAAAATAACATTGTTTTAAAAATATTACTAAAACTGTACAATTTTCCTCTGGAGGCATTTATTTTTAATTTTTAAAATTATATTATCTTCCATCAATATTTAGGTTTGACAAAATACTTTATTTAACATGATTTAAAATAGAAACAGTAGAAGACATTTTCTCATTAGTAATAATGAAGAAGAAAAATATTCACATTGCCCATAATTTTCCCTGTTTGGTAAAGGTTCATGGAAAGTATTCTTTCTTATCCATTATTCCACATAACCATTGTCTGATTCTATCTTTGTATCTCCAACAAAGAAATTATGGGTCCATTGTCAACACTGATTTTGCTTACCAACAAAGCAAAATCAATTTTATGTCAAAACACATGTATAGTTTTTTACCCCTGCCCCTGCCAATGCAGAAGAATAAAATTTGCTTATTTACTTTGGTGGGCAATACCTTACAGATTATTCTATTGAATATTTTTCCATGTCATTGCTTTTGACAACTTCTAAGAATTATCTTCCTAGGTGTAAATATTACCAAACTCCTTGTTCTAAAAATTCAATTTATTCATATTTGACCTCTGTTAAATTCATTGCACTGAATACCAATGACACAGATTTACCTGGGGGAAGAGAAAATCTAGTGAGTTATATTTATTTGTCTTAAAACAGCTAGTGAAAAAACAACATACAGACAGCTCATGAAAAAATAAATAAATGACACAAATTCTAAAAGTATCACAGTAACTTGGTGCTATTGGAAAGATTTATAGTGGCAAAAGGTTTTGAGAATTCTCCCTAAATAATAGCTTTCTGGACTACTTAGGCAGCATTAAAAGTCAATTCAGATATTTTTTGTTTTGACCAAGAGATCATGAAATCTTATTTAAGAATATAACCAGAATATATACCCATTTGTCTGAATTGTATAATAAAACAGAGTGAATGGATATTGTTCAATATTTGTATTAAAAAGATGAAACACTTTAAGGAATTTATAACAAAGTTTGTGATCCATGAACAATTCATTGTTTCTAAATACAGATTTGTATAGCTAAAAGCCTTCAACTTTCTGAAATCTTCTATGAAATATATTTATAATATATAACAAAATGACTAAAGAAAAAAAGCACATATTACATTGTCTTCAAATAAGTTCTAAATCAAGTATGTATTAGGTACGGTTGTGAATAGGCTATTAATTCTCAGTAACCTAGTTCCTTTCTGCCCTAAGGGCCCATAAAAATATTCTTTGGATCTTAACCCTAGTAATCAGAATATGTTCTGAATTTTTAAAAGCTTTCTATATAAGATGAGTAAAATATATTGGAATTTTACCAAAAATGACCACATTAATGTAAGATAATAACTCCTAAAATTTGACATTAATTAGAGGTTATTATAAAATATCAGAGGTATTACGATAAAAGACTATCAGTAATTATTGCTTCTTCAAACATTTGTAATTCCCTAAAGACGTTTGGAGTCTATAATTATTCTATGAATTGGTGCTTAGAAAATCAGGAATAATATAGAAGTGGTAAAAGATTTGTTTCCTCAATCCTGGAACATTCATATAAATATTTCATCTTCCTTAAAAGATTAAATAGTACAGTTGAGGTAAGCACAAGTATTATACTGTACATCATAGTAAACAAGTGGAACTTTTCAACAGAGTAGATACACAAGATAGAAGCACAAAATATTTCAAAAATAGACAATGCATGTTCACAGTGTATTGCTTTGATTTGTAAATTGACTCTATGAGAATTAAATATGAATGTAGTGTTCCATATGACTTTGTCATAAGAGATAACTAAGTCTCAATAAGTGACCTATTACTTCTTCTTATCTATGAGACCTTGAGCAAACTACCAAACCTAATTCTCATTTTGCTTATCTATGAAATGGAAATATTTATATTTAGCTCTTGGTGCTATTGTACTGCATATAAACTCTTAGTTCAATTTTCAATAAATGATAACTATCACATTATTATTAATAGTAATAGCATTAAGTGGAATGTTTTGGTGGTGATGTCTTTACCATTCAAGATTGATATAAACATAATTAACAATAGTTTTCCTTAACATGTCCATTGATATCAGAACCAAAATATGTTGCTGCATGAACATGTAAATACAAGTTCAGTTCTTCCCAATAGTGGAAGAAATGCAAATAAACCAAAATAATTTTTACTGAAACAATAGGAAGAACAAAATAATAGAGGTGTATTAAAGTGTAACTCCTTTAAAAATATGGTGGAACTATTATTTGGTATAGTATTTCCATAAAGATGTTTGGAAATGTATATTGAGAAAGCTAAAAGGTTCATAGTAAGACATATGAAGACATGCCTCAATTTAGAAAGCAACAAGAGAAGGTTTGTTGTTCATACCTCATTAAGAAGAAGTCATACCACCTTCAGCAGCATACATTTAACCCTCTCAGAGACCTGCTGTTGCAAAGATACCCAATGAATTAAAATCACAAATGTTGATCAGCTCCTCTGGGAGAGAGGGGACTCCATAGTAGCTTTCAATTTTAGCATAAGAGTGGGAGAAGAAATATACCATCATTGATAGAGTAAAACTTTATCCAGCACTTCATTATGAAAAGTTTCAAATATACAGCCAAATTAAAAGAATTTTACAGTTAAAACCCACATAGGTAACATAGATTCTATCATTAGCACCCCATTATATTTGCATTATTATATATCTAGCCATATGTGAATCCCTCTATCCATCCATCAAACAGATTTTTAAATGTATTTCAGAGTAAGTTGTAGGCATAGGTACCCTTCTCTCCAAACATTTCAGCATGCATAATTCAATATTATAATAGATAAAGTTTCAACAGATTTTAAAAGGTTGGTTATTAACTAACATGACGGTCATTATCTCTGCAAGCACCAGAATTAAGGATAGGGAGTCTTCAACTACCATCAACTTTTTTCTAAAGGCTTTCACCAAGTGCTCATAAGAAAGATTGTAGGGAAGGCAAGAGATCTGAGAGAGAACATGCAGGTGCTTAGAGTTATCTGAAGTCAGAGGTCAAAGCAGGAGAATTCAGATAAACCATGCAGTCATTCTGGGATTTCCACTGAGTACTAGGAAGAGTCCAATGACTACTGGGGAATATCAGGAGTGCTGAGATAAATCCATTACACCATATCACAGATGCATAGGCCCTGCTGAAATGTAAAGACAGGGAAGAAGAACTGTAACACCATGTACATTCTGAGCCTTAACTAAGTACAAGATAGTGGTATTGTCCAACCTGTAGAAAGGATGCTATGGGAATCCCACCAGTGAAGCACATGTCCATGAGTTCTGTAAAAGGACAGTGTGGCAAAACTGAGAGAAAACTTCATAGCACTCAAATCCTAGTACTGGTGGAGGGAAAGTTCTTTTAATACCCTCAAATCAGTTGAAGCCTGTGGTAAAGTGAATCTAAATAAAGAACAAGCAGTAGTCTCAGATCAACTACACAGCTGAGTGTCTCAATCTCCCACACTAATGCCTTGAAAGAAGAAGAGGTATACCTTCTCCTGGGCATAAACATTATTTAAACTCTATTGTTCTTTTGGATACCATGTCTGTTTAAAAGTCTTTCAACAAGATAATAAGCAGTGGACAGAGCAGACAAAAGAAGCAGTGAAGAGATCAATAGGGGTTTCCAAAATGAAACACTAAATAAAATAAAAAGAGGTAAAAAATAAAATAAAGCATTTGAGATCTGTTGGATAACACTAAAAATTCTAACATCTGAGTAATTGGAGTCTAAGAAGGAAAAGTGAGAGAATGGAGCAAAATAAATATTTGAAGAGATAATGGATGATAATTTTCCAAAATCAAAGATAGCAGTACATAGAACTGTGAAGCTCAAAAAAACAAAACAAAAACAAAACAAACAACAAAAAAACTAAGCAAGGTAAATAAAAAGGAAACTACAACTAGAGAAATCATACTCAAATTTCTGGAAACAAAAGATAAAAATAAAATCATAAAGTGAGCCAGAGGAAAAAAATCAAATACATTATGTAAGGGGAACACTGCTACGAATAATGGCATGTTTCTCAATAGAAACTATGGAAGAAAAAGAAAATAAGCAATTTTTAAGGGGTAAAATAAAACAACTTTAAAATGCTGACCAGAAAAATCTGTCAACCTAGAATTCGAAAATGGACTTCAAAAAATAAAGATGAAGAAGTTATTTGCAGAGAGAAAAAGAGGAAAGAATTTCTCTTCAGCAGACCTGTGCTGAAAGAATTGATAAAGTAAGCTATTTAGAATGAAGGTAAACAATACTAGATAGAATTTCAGGGCTCCAGGAAAAAGTTAAGAGTATCAGAAGGATAAATACATCAGTAAACATAAAGAAACTTTTAAAAAGATCCACATAGATATCTATATGCATACATATATAATTAAATGTCTTTAAAAACTATTGGTGGATATAAAAGTAATATCTATGTAATACGAAATTTATAGGATATTTAAAGTAAAATACATGACTAAAGAACAAAAAGAGAAGAAAAAAGGTAATTAGAAATATATATTTGTAAGATTCTATATTGATTATGAAATAGTAAAAGATTTTTCTAAAAGTAGACTGTAATAAGATAGATATATAATGCAAATCTAGAGTGACCACTTAAAAATAACAAAAACATAACTAAAAACCCAATGGAAGAGGTACGATGAAACACTAAAAAAATCCAAATTTACCAAGCAAGAGCTACAAAGGGTAGAAAGAGGTACAAGTGTTAAATGAGACAAATCAAACACCAATATTTTAGATTTAAACTTAAATATATCAACAATTATATTTAATATATGTTAGGTAAATGCCCACAATTAAATATCAGAAATTGTCAGGCTAAATAAAAAGAAAGCAAGGTTCAATTTTTGGATTATATGATTATAAGGAGCACATTTGGGGGGAACCTTCAAGATGGTGGAGGAGTAAGACGTGGAGATCACCTTCCTCCCCAAAAATACATAAAAAATACATCTACATGTGGAACAACTCCTACAGAACACCTACTGAACACCGGCAGAAGACCTCAGACTTCCCCAAAGCCAAGAAACTCCCCACGTACCTGGGTAGGGCAAAAGGAAAATGGAAAAAGAGAGACAAAAAAATAGGGATGGGACCTGCACCTCTGGGAGGGAGCTGTAAAGAAGGAAAAGTTTCCACACATTAGGAAGCCCCTTCACTGGTGGAGTTGAGGTTGGGCAGTTGGGAAGCTTCTGAGCCATGGAGGAGAGCACAGCAACAGGGGTGTAGAGGACAAAGCAGAGAGATTCCCACACAGAGGATCAGTGCCAAGCATCACTCACCAGCTTGAGAGGATTGTCTGTTCACCCACAGGGGTGGATGGGGGCTAGGGGCAGAGGCTTGGGCTTTGGAAGTCAGATCCCAAGGAGAGGATGGGGATGGCTGTGTGAACACAGCCTGAAGGGGGCTAGTGCAGCACAGCTAGCTGGGAGGGAGTCCAGGAAAAAAGTTTGGAAGTGCCTAAGAGGCAATAGATGACTATTTTGGGGTGCACGAGGAGAAGCAATTCAGAGCACCATCTAAACGAGCTCCAGAGATAGGTGTGAGCCACGGCTATCAGCATGGACCCCAGAGATGGGCATGAAATGCTAAGGCTGCTGCTGCATCCACAAAGAAGCTTGTGTGCAAGCACAGGTCACTATCCACACCTCCCCTCCTGGGAGACTGTGCAGCATGCCACTGCCAGGGTCCCATGATCCAGGGACAACTTCCCCAGGAGAAGATACGGTGTGCCTCAGGCTGTTGCAAGGTCATGCCGGCCTCTGTCTCCACAGGCTTGCCCCACATTCCGTACCCCTCCCTCCACCAGGTCTGAGTAACCAGAACCTACAAATCAGCGACTGGTTTAATGCTGTCCTGTGTGGGTGGGAACAGATGCCCTCAGGTGACCTACACACAGAGCCAGAGCCAAATCAAAAGCTGAAGCAGAGGAGCTGTGCAAACAAGGAAGAGAAAGGGAAAATTCTCCCAGCTGCCTCAGGAACAGCAGATAAAATATCCACAATCAACTTGATGTACCCTGCATCTGTGGAATACCTGAATAGACAATGAATCATCCCAAAATTGAGGCAAAGGACTTTGGAAGCAACTGTAGACTTGAGGTTTGCTTTCTGCATCTAATTTGTTTCTAGTTTTATGTTTATTTTAGTTTAGTATATAGAGCTTATTATCATTGGTAGATCTGTTTATTGATTTGGTTGCTTTCTTCCATATACATATATATATATATATTCTTTTTTTTTTCCTTTTCACTTTTTGTGAGTATGTATGTGTTTGCCTATTTTGGTGAATTTGTCTGGATGGCTTTGCTTTTGCCATTTTTCCTAGGGTTCTGCCTGTCATTTTTAAAAAAATATAGTTTTTAGTGATTGTTATCATTGATGGATTTGTTTTCTGGTTTGGTTGCTCTCTTTCTATTTTTTTTTTTTAAATTACTTTTTTCTTCTTTAATGACTTTTTAATTTTTTATTTTAAAAACTTAATTTCTTTCTTTCTTTTTTTTCTCCCTTTCTTCTGAAACGTGTGGCTGACAGGGTCTTGGTGCTCCAGCTGGGTGTCAGGCTTGAGCTTCTGAGATAGGAGAGCCGAGTTCAAAGTATTGATCCACCACAGACCTCCCAGAACCAAGTAACATCAAACAGCGAAAGCTCTGCCAGAGATCTCCACCTCAAGGCTAAGAACGAGCTCCACTCAACGACCAACAAGCTAAAGTGTTGGAAACTCTGTGCCAAACAACTAGCAAGACAGGAACACAACCCCACCTATTAGAACAGAGGCTGCTTGAAATCATAATTACTTCACAGACACACCAGAAAAACACACCACCTGACATGGTCCTGACCACCAAAAAGACAAGATCTGGCCCTACCCACCAGAACACAGGCAACAGTCACCTCAACCAGGAAGCCTACACAACCAACTGAAGCAAACTTATCCACTGGAGGCAGACACCAAAAACAATGGGAGCTGTGAATCTGCAGCCTGTGAAAAGCAGAACCAAACCACAGAAAGTTAAGCAAACTGAGAAGACAGAGAAAAACTCAGCTTATGAAGCAGCAAGGTAAAAACTCAACAGACCAAACAAGTGAAGAAGAAATAGGCAGACTCCCTGAAAAAGAATTCATAGTAGTGATAGTAAACATGATCCAAAATTTTGGAAATGGAATGGAAAACATACAAGAAAAGTTTAACAAGGACCTAGAAGAACAAAAGAGCAAATGAAAAATTATGAACAACACAATAAATTAAATTTAAAAATTCTCTAGAAGGAATCAATAGCAGAATAATTGAGGCAGAAGAATGGATAAGTGACCAGGAAGATAAAAGAGTAGACATAACTACCATAGAGCAGACTAAAGGAAAAGAATGAAAGAATGGAGGACAGACTCAGAGACCTCTGGGACAACATAAAAAACACCAACATTCAAAATATAGGGGTCCCAGAAGAAATGAAAAAAAAAAAAGTGACTGAGAAAATATTTGAGGAGATCATAGTTGAAAACTTCCTTAATATGGGAAAGGATATAGTCAGTCAAGTCCAGGAAGCACAGTGTCCCATACAAGATAAATCAAAGGAGAAACACACTAAAACACTTATTAATCAAACTAGCAAAAATTAAATAAAAAGAAAAAATATTAAAGGCAGTAAGGGAAAAGCAGCAAATAACATACAAGGGAATCCCCATAACGTTAACAGATGATCTTTCTGCAAAAACTCTGCAAGCATGAAGGGAGTGGATGGACATATTTAAAGTGATGAAAGGGAAAAACCTACAACCAACATTACTCTACCCAACAAGGATCTCATTCAGATTCGATGGAGAAATTAAAGATTTTACAGTCAAGCAAAAACTAAGAGAATTCAGCACCACAAAACCAGCTTTACAACAAAATGCTAAAGGAGCTTCCCTAGGCAGGAAACACAAGAGAAGGAAAAGACCTACAATAACAAACCCCAAACAATAAAATTGTAATAGGAACATACATATTGATAATTACCTTAAATGTGAATGGATTAAATGCTCCAACCAAAAGATATAGACTGGTTGAATGGATACAAAAACAAAACCCGAATATGTGCTGTCTACAGGACACCCACTTCAGACCTAGGGACACAAACACACTGAAAGTGAGGGGTTGGAAAATGATATTCCATGTCAATGGAAATCAAAACAAAGCTGGAATAGGAATTCTCATATCAGACAAAAGAGACTTTAAAATAAAGACTATTACAAGGGACAAAGAAGAACACTATATAATGATCATTGTGTTCAACAGTAACACAATAATACTAGGGGACTTTAACACCTCACTTTTACCAATGGACAGATCATCCAAAATGAAAATAAATAAGGATGCACAACCTTTACATGATACAAAAAACAAGATGGACTTAATATTTATAGGATATTCCATCCAAAAACAACAGAATAAACGTTCTTCTCAAGTGCTCATGATATATTCCTTGATAGATCATATCTTGGGCCACAAATCAAGCCTTGGTAAATATAAGAAAATTGAAATCATATCAAGTATCTTTTCTGACCACAATGCTGTGAGACTAGATATCAATTACAGGAAACAATCTGTAACAATTACAAGCACATGGAGGCTGAACAATACATTACTAAATAACCAAGAGATCACTGAAGAAATCAAAGAGGAAATCACAAAATACCTAGAAACAAATTACAATGAAAACATGACAAACTAAAACCTATTGGATACAGTAAAAGCAGTTTTAAGAGGGAGATTTATAGCAATACAATCCTACATCAAGAAACAACTCAAATAAACAACCTAACCTTACACCTAAAACAATTAGAGAAACAAGTACAAAAGAAATCTAAATTTAGCAGAAGGTAAAAAATCGTAAAAATCAGATCAGAAATAAATGAAAAAGAAATGAAAGAAACAATAACAAAGATCAACAAAACGAAACCTGTTTCTTTAAGAAGATAAAGAAAATTGATAAACCATTAACTAGACTCATCAAGAAAAAAAGGGAGAAGATTCAGATCAATAGAATTAGAAATGAAAAAGGAGAAGGAACAACTGACTATGCAGTAATACAAAGGATCATGAGAGAATACTACAAGCAACTATATGCCAATACGGTAGACACCTGGAAGAAATGGAAAAATTCTTAGAAAACCACACACTTCCAAGACTGATTCAGGAAGAAATAGAAAATTTAAACAGACCACTCACAAGCACTGAAATTGAAACTGTGATTAAAAATCTTCAAAGAAACAAAAGCCCAGGACCAGATGGCTTCACAGGCGAATTCTATCAAATATTTACACAAGAGCTCACCCCTATCCTTCTCAAAGTATTCCAAAATATAGCAGAGGGCAGAACACACCCAAACTCATTCTACAAGGTCAACATCACCCTGATATCAAAGACAGACAAAGATGTCACAAGAAAATAAAATTATGGGCCAATATCACTGATGAACGTAGATGCAAAATTCATCAATAAAATACTAGAAAACAGAATCCAACAGTACATGAAAAGGACCATACACCATGATCAAGTGGGGTTTATCCCAGGAATGGAAGGATTCTTCAATATATGCAAATCAATCAATGTGATAAACCATATTAACCAATTGAATGAGAAAAACCATATGATCATCTCACTAGATGCAGAAAATTTTTTTGATAAAATTCAACATCTATTTATCATAAAAATCCTCCAGAAAGTAGGCATAGAGGGAACTTACCTCAACATAATAAATGCCACATATGACAAACCCACAGCCAACATTGTTCTCAATGGTGACAAACTGAAACAATTTCCACTCAGATCAGGAACAAAGCAAGGTTGCCCACTCTCACAACTGTTATTCAACATAGTTTTGGAATTTTTAAGCACAGCAATCAGAGAAGAAAAATAAATAAAAGTAATCCAAAATAGAAAAGAAGAAATAAAGCTGTCACTGTTGCAGATGACATGATATGATACATAGAGAATCCTAAAGTTGGTATCAGAAAACTAATAGAGCTAATCAATGAATTGGGCATAGTATCAGGATACAAAGTTAATGCACAGAAATCTCTTGCAATCCTATACACTAATGATGATAATTATGAAAGTGAAATTAAGGAAACACTCCCATTTTCTATTGCAACAAAAAGAAGAAAATACCTAGGAATAAACCTACCTAAGGAGACAAAAACCTGTATGAAGAAAACTGTAAGACACTGATGAAAGAAATTAAAGATGATACAAACATATGGAAAGATATATCATCTTCTTTGATTGGAAGAATCAACATTGTGAAAAAGACTGTACTACCCAAAGCAATCTACAGATTCAGTGAAATCACTGTCAAACTACCAATGGCATTTTTCACAGAACTAGAACAAAAAATTACACAATTTGTATGGAAACACAAAAGACTCTGAATAGCCAAAGAAATATTGAGGAAGAAAAATGGAGCTGGAAGAATCTGGCTCCCTGACTTCAGTCTATACTACAAAGCTCCAGTAATCAAGACAGTATGGTACTGGCACAAAAACAGTAATAGGGACCAATGGAACAGGATAGAAAGCCCAGAGATAAAACCACACACATATGGTCACCTAATCTTTGATAAAGGAGGCAAGAATATACAATGGAGAAAAGATAGCCTCTTCAATAAGTGGTGCTGGGAAAAGTGGACAGCTATATGTCAAAGAATGAAATTAGAACACTCCCTAACATGATACAGAAAAATAAACTCATAATGCATTAAAGACTCAAATGTAAGCCCAGATACTATAAAACTCTTAGAGGAAAACATAGGCAGAGGACTCTGTGACATAAATCACAGCAAGATCCTTTTTGATCAACCTCCTAGAGAAATGGAAATAAAAACAAAAATAAACAAATGGGACCTAGTGAAACTTAAAACTTTTGCACAGCAAAGGAAACCATAAACAAAACGAAAAGACAGCCCTCAGAATGGGAGAAAATATTTGCAAATGAAGCAACTGACAATGGATTAATCTCCAAAATATACAAGCAGCTCATGCACCTCAATATCAGAAAGCACACAACCCAATCCATAAATGGGCAGAAGACCTAAATAGACATTTTCCCAAAGAAGATATACAAATTGCCAACAAACACTAGAAAGGATGCTCAACATCACTAATCGTTAGAGAAATGCAAATCAAAGCAACAATGATGTATCACCTCACACCTTTTTGAATGGCCATCATCAAAAAATCTACAAATAATAAATTCTGAAGAGGATCTGGAGAAAAAGGAACCCTCTTGCACTACTGGTGGGAATGTAAATTGATATAGACACTATGGAGAACAGTATGGAGGTTCCTTAAAAAACTAAATATAGAACTACCATATGACCAGCAATCCCACTATTGGGCCTATGCCCTGAGGAAACCATAATTCAAAAAGAGTCATGTACCCCCATGTTCATTGCAGCTCTATTTACAATAAACAGGACATGGAAGCAACCTAAGTGTCCATTGACAGATGAATCTATAAAGAAGATATGGCACATATATACAATGGAACATTATTCAACCATAAAAAGAAACGAAATTGACTTTTTTTTTAATGAGGTGGATGGACCTAGAGACTGTCATACAGAGAGAAGTAAGTCAGAAAGGGAAAAACATATACCATATGTTAACACATATATATGGAATCTAAAAAAAAAAAAAAGTTCTGCAGAATGTAAAGGCGGGACAGGAATTAGGCACAGACGTATCAAATGGACTTGAGGTCATGGGGAGGGGGAAGGGTAAGCTGGATGAAGTGACAGTGACATGGACATATATACACTACCAAATGTAAAATAGATAGCTAGTGCAAAGCAGCCACATCACACAGGGAGATCAGCTCTTTTTTTGTGTCCACCTAGAGGGGTGGGATAGGGAGTGTGGGAGGGAGACGTAAGAGGGAGGAGATATGGGAATATATGTATATATACAGCTGATTCACTTTGTTATACAGCAGGTACTAACACAAAATTTTAAAACAATTATACTCAATTGAAGATGCTAAAAACAAAACAAAAACAGAAAAATAAATAAAATAAAATGATGGGAAAGGCAGGTAACAAACAGAGTTGGCCTAATGGTTACAGGTATTGAAGCTGGGTGATGGATACATGGGCGGTACGGGTATTTGAAAAAAAGAAAAAAAGAGCACATTTTAAAGATCGAAAAGCAGACAGTCTAAAAGTTTAAGAATAGCAAAATGATACACCACAGATGCACTAATCATAAGAAATCTGAAGTGGCTATATCGTTATAAAATGTAGAGTTACAAATTATTACCAGAGAGATATTTCATAATGATAAAAATGTTAATACATCAGGAAGACAAAACCATTTAAATATATACCTGCTTAATATCAGAACTTTCTAATATATGTAGCACAAATTTTCAGAACTAAAGAGAGAAATACATGATTAAAAATTATATTTGGAGATTTAAATATCTTACACTCAGTATTTAATAGAAATAGACAAAATATAGTAAGTACATAAAAGATTTGAAAGACTCTATCAACCATTTTGAGATAACAGAAACCATTACACTCAACGGCTACAGAATGCACATTCTTCTCAAGTTTATCTGGATGAGTACACAAGAGAGACCCTATTCTAGGCCACAAACATCAATATCAATATCAGTATCAGTAAATTTAAAAGATTTCCAGTCCTTCAGAGTATTTTTCTGATAAAATGTTATTGAAGTAGAATTTTAAAATAGACTATCTAAAAACCCTCAAAATATTTGTAGAATAAAAAAAAAATTCTTCTCAACAGCCCATGCATCAAAGAATAAAAGAGAACTTACATATATAAATATACATATAAACATATTTATATATTTTTTAAAACAGAAGATAATGAAAATAAATAAAAATTTGTTGAATGCAACTAAGGTAGTCTCTAAAGGGATGCTTATAAATGTCAAGGCCCATTTTAGAAAATGAGATGGAGAAATATTGATCTATATTTACATTTCTAAAAATGGAATTTAAAAAGCCAATTCAAAGCAAAGTAAGTGGAAGAAAGAAAATAATAAAAACCCAAGTACAAATGAATAAAATATAAACATTTAAAGAATAGAAAAATCAACAATTCCGAGATTGGTTCTTTAAAATCATAATATAATTGATATATCTTCAGTAAGACTGATCAATTCAAAAAAATGAGAGAAGATGCAAACTACCAATATCGACCATAAAGGAAACAAGAGGCATCACTACATATTTTACGAATGTTACAATAAATATCAATGGGTGTTTTTTAGATATTGTCAAGCTGATTCTAAATTTATTTGAAAATTCAAAGAATGTAGAAGAGTCAATACGACTTCCAAAATGTAGAACAAAGTAGAAGGATTTACACTAACTGATTTCAAGATTTAATATAAAACTAAAGTAATCAAGAGAATGTGTTGTTTGCATTCTATTAATGATGGATTTTTATTTATTTTGGTGCTTTGACATCTGGGGCCTTTTTGACTTTTGAGGAACTTCCCCATTCAGTGCTAGCCAATTATGAGAGACTAAACAACTCACTCAGGAGCATGACTTTCAAATGTAAATCAAACAATCTACACCACACACCCTCAAACACTTTCTCTTTGGGGCTCTCACACTCAGGGCCACTATTCACTTACCCTAATCACACCAGGTCAGCTACCAGACAACTAGGGGAAGCCTCTGTGCCCTGAAATACCAAATAATTCAAACCAGCCAAAACTAAGGTTTCTTGCCATTTCCTTACTGTGTAAATCATAATAAAGATTCTAGTTCACATTGTCTCCTACTCTCTCTGCCTCCCAATTGACCCCAGTGCTTACTCATGTGGCCCCACTTGGCACAGCATCCCTCCTTCTCTTGGGATCTTTTCAATAGAAGTTATATCCTGCTTGGTGTGCTTCATCATACCTGAATAATAACAGAATAATTGGTGCAATGAGCAGAGTGGTTTGGCATTCAACTGGAATGATATGTCATTAGACTGCTCTTGCTTACTAACTGATTCTACAAATGGCAGCAGCAGCCTGGGAAAATACCTATACCTGCTGGTCTGCTCCTGCACTGGGGCCACAACTTCTGTTTGTTGCATTTGCTGGGTGTTACTGTGCATACCTTCCCTTAATTCAGAATTCAAAAGCTCAGTTCTTCCAGAGTTCTGGTCTGAGCTGAGTTACTTGAATAGATTTGAGATGAACTCCTGGGGGTAATCCTTCTTTTTTTTTTTTTTTAATTCACTAGCTAAGGTTATGAAAGTCTCCTCCAAAAGGAAGGAAATGTGGCTTCCCTCAAGTGCTGTGAAACCTGCTGATCAATCAGGTACACTGATATGTAGTAGAGAAAACTGGGTTGTTTTTCTCATACATTTCAACCTGCAGAGTTGAATAAAAGGAGAGTGCTCTTTGGAGATGTTCTTGAATTGTGAGGCACACACACATGGAGTCCCTGTGAGCACATCCACCACAGGGACACAGTATGGCACCCCACAAAAGGTGCTTTTCCAGGTGTAAATTCTTATGTTTTTACACTGCTGCTCTTGCAATTCATCCCTCAACCCAGTGGATTATTGGAGACCAGTGTCACAACACATAAAGAAAGTTAACAGTGGAGAGAACACTTTTTCCCTTCCTGCTTAAGATTTCTGAGGTTACACAATTGATTCAAAAATGTAAAATGCCAACACAATGTACATAGGCCTTATTAAGCACTACTGCTTACCAAAATATCAAGTACTTATGCTCAGAAGTACTGAGTCTCAAAAATACTGATAAGGTATGTGTTGTTTTCTTAGAAGTAATAACCTCACTTCACAAGGCCCTAAAACATCAGTAAGGACACTTTGAAGAGGGAGGTCACTGCCCATGGATAGGGCCACTTGGGACCACCAGGAGTTCATTCAGTAAATTCCTAAAGGATAAAAACAGCCAAGGAAAAACAGGATAAAATTTTTGAAAAAAAAAAAGACAATCTAAAGGGACTGATACTTCAGACAAGTGGGTTATCTGTGCTATCCCAAGGAAATTATAGCTAAGTGTAAACATCAACCTCTGGAAGATGGATTGGGAAGCTTTGAATCAAAAATTATCTCTGAAGAGACAGGTCATTGGCCCCCTGTCTCTCTCCAATTTTTCTGTAAATGCCTAAAACACCCACACTGTGAGTTAGTTACCACCCAGAAAAAAAAAAACAAAAAAACAAACAAAAAATCCCCTAAAAACTGTGGCTTCAGGAGGCTAAAAGCCTAAAGCAAAAAGGTACCAGGCAAATAGCTGGTATTTCAGCAAATACTGAAACTATTCAAACTAGCCAAACCTAAGCTTATTTACCTTTTCTTGCCTTTTTGTTCCTGAAGAAACCACAATAAAGTATTTTGTCCACATTTGCTCCTATTCTCCCTGCCTTCTGAAATATCTCTGTGCTTCCTTATGTAGCTCCACCACCTGCCTGGTGTGACCCTATCTCTTGGGACCTGTAATTGTAAAAACTATCTTTTCAATGGCGGCCATCTCCTAATATGTTGAACTTGCCATATCTGAATAATAAATAATAACAAAACCTATATTTTAAAATAGGCATAAAGATGGACATATAGATCAATGGACATGAATGAGATTTTATAAAGAACATATTTAGATAGGTAGGTAGGTAGACAGATAGATATAGGTAGATAGATAGATAGATAGGTAGATAGATAGATAGAGAGATAGAGATAATAGATCATCAACAAAGGAAGGTATCAAGGCCATCCAATAGGGAAAATTTAGTCTTTTTAACAAAAAGTGTTAGAAAAATTTTATAGTCATATGCAGTAAATGAACCTTGACTCTTAACATCTCAACATTAAAAATAGCTCAATATGGGTCATAGATACAAATGTAGTTGATAAAATTAGAAAATTTACCTGATAAAACATAGAATGTCTTTAGACTTTGCAATAAACAAAGATTTCTTAGAAAGGGCACAGAAATAACAATGAGGAAAGGTGGCTGAACTGGATTTCATCAAATTAAATATTTCTGTAGATACAAAGACAACATTCTGAAAATAATCAAGCTAGAAACTGGAAACTTTTAGCAACGCATATATCTGGCAACAGACTTTTACCTATAATACATTAAAAAAACAAACAAACAAAAAGAAACCTATTGAATCTCAATAATAAAAAGACCATCAAAGCAGCAAAATGATATGGACCCAAACAAACAAACATAATAACCAAAAAGAAAAAAAAACTTGAACATATACTTCAGAAAAAAAAAATTACTAACAGTAAAAATTATCACTGCATAAAAGTACCCACTTTTATTAGTCATCAATGCAAATTAAAACCACATAAGATTCTATAATAAACCCATTGGAATGGCCAAAATGAAAACAGGATTGACAAGAACAAATTTTTCTGAGAATCTGGTGAAAGTAGAACACATAAATTGCTGTTGGGAGTAGAAATGGGTATAACTACTTTGGAAAACCATTTGGCTATTGCTTAAAATGTTAAAACATAAATATGTTCTGTGATCTAGCAAGCTATTCTTTATTAAATGTCAAAGAAATAGCAAATTGTATCCACAAAAGTTTTAATAGAAAATTCATAACATATTTATTTTTATTTTCCAAGACTTGGAAACAAATAGGTGTTCATCAACAGGTTAATGATGAATATACTTTGCTGTATTTATACAGTGGGATACTACTCATTAATTTAAAAAATGTACAACTATAGATCTGAAAAAAAAATCAGATACATTTCAAAATATTATGCTGAGTGAAATAAGACAGATACCAAAAAGTAAATTTTATGATTCCTTTTACATAAAGTTTAAGAACAGGCAAGATTCATGTATGTTTAAAAAAGTTAGTTCAACGGTTGCTTTGAAGGGACTGGGAATTGATTGACTGGAGAGAAGCACTTGTGAACTTTCTGGCATGGTGAAAAAAATTTTTTTTTTTTTCTTGATAGGTGTGTGGATTTCACAGGTGTATGCATTTACCAAAACTGATTGAACTGTATATACACATAAAATCCATGAATTTCACCATATGCAAGTTGTACCTCAAAGAGTCTTTAAAAAGAATGATGATAGAATATTATGAATAACTTTTTTTTCTCCCAAAAGGTTTATTTGTTGCATTTAAAGTACAAAACCAAATACACAGATCCAGATATTGAACCATATATACATATCTATACGTATATTATTCAGAACTACTTAAACCCATCTGTACATTCTAATGTATCCACCAATAACATCTCTTGAATAAAAAGCAACATACCTCTAAAGAAACAAACAGTTATTAGTAACACTGCCATTTGAAAGTATAGAAAAAGATATTTCATAGGAATAGGAGAATTACCAAGTATAAATCCAATATGTTTACATGGACTTCTTAAAACAGTCTATATGAATAATTAATAGATGAACCTGCCAATCAAAGTCTTTGGGCATAACAACTCTATAAAAGAAACTTGAGTTATAAGAAGATATTTTTTAAGGTTAATTACATTCTAAGAGATTGTTTTGATTTGGTTTTTAATTTAAAGAAAGGACTTTATTTTGTCTAATAGCACAGCATTTCTAAGTCTTATTTTTCTATGGAGTTGTAATGAATCTTTAGGCAACTACCTATACCTGTTAAAAATTAAACTGGTCACTATATATATATATATATATATATATATATATATATATATATATATATATATATATATAAAACTGGTCACTAAAAATGATAACCAATTTTTTACACTGTGTTAAAAGCACAGTTCTTACTTCAGGAGGAAAGCAGAAATTTTAGATTTGCCAGATACAGAATACGTGACGTCTCTAAACACACAGATGTCCTGCTGATGGTGGGGACTAAGTTATAACAGGTTCTTTGTTTTAGAATGTCACCTACCTCACATGCAGACCACAGGATACTAGGCCTCAGATGCCTAAACAGCACCATTCCAGGCACAAAACTTTCTCAGTGCCTATTCCCATAACTGGGAACACACACACACACACATACATACAGAGATATGGGTCATTATTAAAATCAGATTTATTAATGGCTTCACAGTAGCAACACAAAATGTACTATCACATTTCCATAGGAAATGTTATATTTACTCTACACACTTCAGTCTTGAAATGTAGACCCCAAAAACATTCAATTCCCAATAATCAATGAATTTGCTGAGGGTCCCACACCCCCTCAAATCCTAATTCAGCAGAGCAAAAGCCCCTCCTTGTCTGCCAAGCGCTAGCAGTGGACTTTGTCTTGCTGCAGCTCTTCATGATTTGGATGCCAGAGTTTCATAATGATCCTTTCAATGTTGAGAGCATACACAGTGTGTGTAGGAATGACTTCCCTGTGTACTTGCAAAGCTTCAAAACGGTCGTACATGCTCACTGGGGGCAAAGATGTGGGTAGCGTGCCCCCCGAGCACGCCAGCAGTAGCGCAGCTTGCTGCTCAGCTTCGTCAGGGGGCAGGTGAGACGCTGGGTTCTGGCCAGAACAAGGAGCATAAAAGGCTGGAGGGCTTTCTATTAAGTTGTTGTAAGCTACTACACTATTCTTCAGGTATGGCTGTGGGGTCACATTACTACCAAAGGCATATTTAAAATGACCATCACGTAATCGATAAGCTTTCCTTCTTGACACAACTGATGTCAATATATCTTTAAGGTGATTCTCCACCGCATAGACCACAGCTGAGAGAGCCTGCTTGGTGACGTTGTCCAGCCCATGGTTGTAAGCAGTCACTATCATTCTCCCTTCAAGCTGACCCCGAGTGGGAAGCATCGTTGTGTGGGAACAAAGTTTCAAGTCATCATCATCTTGGGGATCCTTGGCCACAAACTGCTGGGCTCCAGAGAGAGGATTTTGACGCTGGAATCTATGATCAAATTTCTGACGAACAGAAGAAAGCTTTTTCTTTCCCTTTGGTTTTCCAGGTTTGGCTGCAGAACTCCCTGTCCAGGGTAAAGATCCAGCACCCTCTGGTGTAGACACCAAAATCTGACAACGCGTGAGAATAGCCAGGAGGAAATCGTTGTGAGAATGGACATTATCCTGTGTGAGAAGTCTATGAACTTCAAGGTCAAACTCTTCTTTGCTGATCTTCTGCTTGAACCACAACTTTAAGTTAGCCCAGTATTGTTTCACGTTATCCCCAGGGCCTCACTCAAGTTCTTTTTGGCCGCCTCCAGCTCGCTCACAAAGGTCGCCATTGCTCCCCACGTCTCAGCCCGACCTCAGACCTCTCGGTCACAACGACCAGCAACCGAAAAACCAACTCCGCGAAGGCTGCAGCTCTGGAGGCTCCGTCTTCTCCCACCTGCCCCGCCCCCAAGCTCTGAGAAGACGTTTATGAATAACTTTTATCAGTAAATTCAAAAACTTAGGTGACATGAAAAAAATCCCTTGATAAGCTTATCAATGCTAACACAAGAAAGATAAAATTAAAATAGCTTTTTGCATATTAAATAACATGATTTTAAATTTTAAAAATTCAAGGGTAAATTCAGACCCAGATGGATTCACTGTTGAGTTCTATCAAATATTCAGAAAAGATATAATATTGCTATTATACAATGTCAATGTAATTCAACATATAACAGGAAAAAAAGGAGGAAAACGTGATTATCTCAATAGATGAAGTGAAAGCATTTAAAAAATTCAACATCCACTTATGTTAAAAACTTTCAATTAGATGGGAATCACAGGTATTTCATTTAACCTAGTAAAATGTATCCACAAAAATCCTACCATTACCATCATAAGTATCAGTAAAATACTGAATGTATACCATTTAGATCAAGAACAAGACAATGACATCAACAACTGTTTCATATTGTGTTGATGGTTCTAGTTATAGCAGTTAAGCAAGAGGGGAAAAATGACAAATCATACAGGTTAGCTAAAAATAAAAGTTGTACTTATTCATAGATGACTAGATTGTGTACCAAGAAAATCTTCAAGAATCTACAAAAATATACCAGACATAACACATGAATTTAGGAATGTCACATAATACAAGTTAATAAAAATCAATTACATGTCTATACATTACCAATAAATATTGAAAAATACCATGTAAGAAATTCCAACCCCAATTAGCTACACCAACTTCTAAACCAAAAACTCTGGAAGATCACTGAGAAATATAACAGAAGTCTTCAATAAATGAAAAGGTATGCTATGTTTATTGATTGAAAGACTCAATATTGTTAAGATGTTTATTTCCCTAAAATGATCTATAATTAAATACCTAATTAAAGTTTCAGCATGTTTTAAAGGAAATTTACATATTATCAATTTTAGAAATTTTACATGAAAATTCAAAGGACAAATAGCAACCACAAGAATCTTTACAAAGTAAAACAAAGTTTGAGGACTCAGTCTATCTGACATCGAAACTTAGAAAAAATCATTGATGGACAAATACATCAATGGAAAAATTTAGGAAATATAGAAATAGACCCCCATTTATAGATTTAAGAGATGTTTAACATAGGTGTGAACAGAACTCAGTGGAAAATGGAAATTATTTCCTAAGAAATTGTGCTGAAATAACTGAATATCTATAAAGAAAAAAAGAAAATTCAAACACTGATCACACCCTTAAAATTTATCAAAGAAGAATCATAGATCCAAACATAAATGTTAAAACTAGGAGAAAGTAAAGAATATTTTTAAACCTTGGGTTAAGAAAGATTTCTTAGTGCAAACAAATAAAGCATTGACCACATAAGAAAAAAGATAAGTCAATTTATTTATTTATTTTTTAACATCTTTATTTGAGTATAACTGTTTTACAATAGTGTGTTAGTTTCTCCTTTACAACAAAGTGAATCAGTTATACATATACATATGTTCCCATAACTCTTCCCTCTTGTGTCACCCTCCCTCCCACGCTCCCTATCCCACCCCTCTAGGTGGTCACAAAGCACAGAGGTGAACTCCCTGTGCTATGCTGCAGCTTCCCACTAGCTATCTAATTTACATTTGGTAGTGTGTATATGTCCCTGACACTCTCTCACATCATCACAGCTTACACTTCCCGCTCCCCATATCCTCAAGTCCATGCTCTAGTAGGTCTGTGTTTTATTCCCATCCTACCACTAATCTCTTCATGACATTTTTTTTTTTTTAGATTCCACATATATGTGTTAGCATACGGTATTTGTTTTTATCCTTCTGACTTACTTCACTCTGTATGACAGACTCCAGGTCTATCCACCTCATTACAAATAACTCAGGTTCATTTCTTTTTAATGGCTGAGTAATATTCCATTGTATATATGGGCCACATCGTCCTTATCCATTCATCTGTTGATGGACACTTAGGTTGCTTCCATGTCCTGGCTATCGTAAATAGAGCTGCAATAAACATTTTGGTACATGACTCTTTTTGAAGTATGGTTTTCTCAGGGTATATGCCCAGTAGTGGGATTGCTGGGTCATATGGTACTTCTATTTGTAGTTTTTTAAGGAACCTCCATACTGTTCTCCATAGTGGCTGTATCATTTTACATTCCCACCAACAGTTAAAGAGTGTTCCCTTTTCTCCACACCCTCTCCAGCATTTATTGTTTCTAGAGTTTTTGATGATGGCCAATCTGACCGGTGTGAGATGATATCTCATTGTAATTTTGATTTGCATTTCTCTAATGATTAATGATGTTGAGCATTCTTTCATGTGTTTGTTGGCTATCTGTATATCTTCTTTGGAGAAATGTCTATTTAGTTCTTCTGCCCATTTTTGCATTGGGTTTTTTGGTTTTTTGTTATTGAGCTGCCTGAGTTGCTTATAAATTTTGGATATTAATCCTTTGTCAGTTGCTTCATTTGCAAATATTTTCTCCGTTGTATTTTGGTCTTGTTTAAGGTATCCTTTGCTGTGCAAAAGCTTTTAAGTTTAATGAGGTCCCATTTGTTTATTTTTCTTTTTATTTCCATTTCTCTAGGAGATGGGTCAAAAAGGATCTTCCTGTGATTGATGTCATAGAGTGTTCTGCCTATGTTTTCCTCTAAGAGTTTGATAGTGTCTGGCCTTACATTTAGGTCTTTAACCCATTTTGACTTTATTTTTGTGTATGGTGTTAGGGAGTGTTCTAATTTCATACTTCTACAGGTAGCTGTCCAGTTTTCCCAGCACCACTTATTGAAGAGGCTGTCTTTTCTCCACTGTATATCCTTCCCTCCTTTATCAAAGATAAGGTGACCATATGTGTGTGGGTTTATCTCTGGGCTTTCTATCCTCTTCCATTGATCTATATTTCTGTTTTTGTGCCAGTACCATACTGTCTTGATTACTGTGGCCTTGTAGCATAGTCTGAAGTCAGGGAGCCTGATTCCTCCAGCTCCATTTTTCGTTCTCAAGATTGCTTTGGCTATTCGGGGTCTTTTATGTTTCCATACAAACTGTGAAGTTTTTTGTTCTAGTTCTGTAAAATATGCCAGCGGTATTTTGATAGGGATTGCATTGAATCTGTAGATTGCTTTGGGTAATACAGTCATTTTCACAATGTTGATTCTTCCAATCCAAGAACATGGTATATTTCTCCACTTATTTGTATCATCTTTAATTTCTTTCATCAGTGTCTTATAGTTTTCTGCATACAAGTCTTTTTTCTCCTTAGGTAGGTTTATTCCTAGATATTTTATTCTTTTTGTTGCAATAGTAAATGGGAGTGTTTTCTTAATTTCCCTCTCAGATTTTTCATCATTAGTGTATAAGAATGCCAGAGATTTCTGTGCATTAATTTTATATCCTGCTACTTTACCAAATTCATTGATTAGTTCTAGTAGTTTTCTGGTAGCATCCTTAATATTCTCTATTTATATTATGTCACCTGCAAACAGTGACAGCTTTACTTCTTCTTTCACTATTTGGATTCCTTTATTTCTTTATTTTCTCTGATTGCTATGGCTATATCTTCCAAAACTATGTTGAATAAGACTGATGAGAGTGGGCAATCTTGTCTTTTTCCTGATCTTAGTGGAAATGGTTTCAGTTTTTCACCTTTGAGAACAATGCTGGCTGTGGGTTTGTCATATATGGCCTTTATTATATTGAGGAAAGTTTCCTGTATGCCTACTTTCTACAGGGTTTTTATCATAAATCAGTGTGGAATTTTGTCAAAAGCTTTCTCTGCATCTATTGAGATGATCATATGCTTTTTCTCCTTCAGTTTGTTGATATGGTGTATCATGTTGATTGATTTGCATATATTGAAGAATCCTTGCACTCCTGGAATAAACCTCACTTGATCATGGTGTATGATCCTTTTAATGTGTTGTTGGATTCTGTTTGCTAGTATTTTGTTGAGGAGTTTTTCATCTATGTTCATCAGTGATATTGGCCTATAGTTTTCTTCCTTTGTGACATATTGTCTGGTTTTGGTACCAGGGTGATGGTGGCCTCATAGAATGAGTCTGGGAGTGTTCCTCCCTCTGCTATCTTTTGGAAGAGTTTGAGAAGGACAGGTGTTAGCTCTTCTCTAAATGTTTGATAGAATTCACCTGTGAAGCCATCTGGTCCTGGGCTTTTGTTTGTTGGAAGATTTTTAATCACAGTTTCAATTTCAGTGCTTGTGATTGGTCTGTTCATATTTTCTATTTCTTCCTGGTTCAGTCTTGGCAGGTTGTGCATCTCTAAGAATTTGTCCATTTCTTCCAAGTTGTCCATTTTATTGGCATACAGTTGCTTGTAGTAATCTCTAATAATCTTTTGTATTTCTGCAGTCATTTGTTAAATCTCCTTTTTCATTTCTAATTCTATTGATTTGAGTCTTCTCCCTTTTTTTCTTGATGAGTCTGGCTAATGGTTTATCAATTTTATTTATCTTCTCAAAGAACCAGCTTTTATTTTTATTGATCTTTGCTATTGTTTCCTTCATTTCTTTTTCATTTATTTCTGATCTGATCTTTATTATTTCTTTCCTTCTGCTAAATTTGGGTTTTTTTTGTTCTTCCTTCTCTAATTGCTTTAGGTGCAAAGTTAGGTTGTTTATTCGAGATGCTTCCTGTTTCTTAAGGTATGATTGTATTGCTATAAACTTCCCTCCTAGAACTGCTTTTGCTGTATCCCATAGGGTTTGGGTCGTCGTGTCTCCATTGTCATTTTTTTCTAAGTACTTTTTGATTTCCTCTTTGATTTCTTCAGTGATCACTTCGTTATTAAGTAGTGTATTGTTTAGCCTCCATGTGTTTGTATTTTTTGCAGATCTTTTCCTGTAGTTGATATCTAGTCTCATAGCAGTGTGGTCAGAAAAGATACTTGATACGATTTCAATTTTCTTAAATTTGCCGAGGCTAGATTTGTGACCCAAGATATGATCTATCCTGGAGAATGTTCCATGGGCACTTGAGAAAAATGTGTATTCTGTTGTTTTTGGATGGAATGTCCTATAAATATCAAGTAAATCCATCTTGTATAATGTATCATTTAAAGCTTGTGTTTCCTTATTTATTTTCATTTTGGATGATCTGTCCATTGGTGAGAGTGGGGTGTTAAAGTCCCCTACTATGATTGTGTTACTGTCGATTTCACCTTTTATGGCTGTTAGTATTTGCCTTATGTATTGAGGTGCGCCTATGTTGGGTGCATAAATATTTACAATTGTTATATTTTCTTCATGGATCAATCCCTTGATCATTATGTAGTGTCCTTCTTTGTCTCTTGTAATAGTTTTTATTTTAAAGCCTATTTTGTCTGATATGAGAATTGCTACTCCAGCTTTCTTCTGATTTCCATTTGCATGGAATATCTTTTTCCATCCCCTCACTTTCAGCCTGTAAGTGTCCCTAGGTCTGGAGTGGGTCTCTTGTAGACAGCATATATGTGGGTCCTGTTTTTGTTTCCATTCAGCCAGTCTGTGTGTTTTGGTGGGAGCATTTAATCCATTAACATTTAAGGTAATTATTGATATGTGCATTCCTATTACCATTTAGTTCATTGTTTCGGGTTGTTCTTGTAGGTCTTTTCCTTCTCTTATGTTTCTTGCTTAGAGAAGTTCCTTTAGCATTTGCTGTAAAGCTGGTTTGGTGGTGCTGAACTCTCTCAGCTTTCACTTGTCTGTAAAGGTTTTAATTTCTGCATCAAATGTGAATGAGATCCTTGCTGGGTAGAGTCATCTTGGTTGTAGGTTATTTTCCTTCATCACTTTAAATATGTCCTGCCACTCCCTTCTGGCTTGTAGAGTTTCTGCTGAAAGATCAGATGTTAGCCTTATGGGGATTCCCTTGTGTGTTATTTGTTGTTTTTCCCTTGCTGCTTTTAATATGTTTTCTTTGTATTTAATTTTTGACAGTTTGATTATTATGTGTCTCGGCGTGTTTATCCTTGGGTTTATCCTGTATGGGACTCTGTGCTTCCTGGACTTGGTTGACTATTTCCTTTCCTATATTACGGAAGTTTTCAACTATAATCTCTTCAAAGATTTTCTCAGTCCCTTTCTTTTTCTCTTCTTCTTCTGGGACCCCTATGATTCGAATGTTGGTGCGTTTAATGTTGTCCCAGAGATCTCTGAGACTGTCCTCAGTTCTTTTCATTCTTTGTTCTTTCTTCTCCTCTGCAGTAGTTATTTCCACTATTTTATCTTCCAGGTCACTTATCCGTCCTTCTGCCTCAGTTATTCTGCTATTGATCCCATCTAGAGTATTTTTCATTTCATTTATTGTGTTGCTCATCATTACTTGCTTCCTCTTTATTTCTTCTAGGTCCTTGTTAACTGTTTCTTGCAATTTGTCTATTCTTTTTCCAAGATTTTGAATCATCTTCATCATCATTATTCTGTATTCTCTTTCAGGTAGACTGGCTATTATGTCTTCATTTGTTAGGTCTGGTGTGTTTTTATCTTGCTCCTTCATCTGCTGTGTGTTTTTCTGTCTTCTCATTTTGCTTATCTTACTGTGTTTGGGGTCTCCCTTTTGCAGGCTGCAGGTTCGTAGTTCTATCTATTTTTGGTGGCTGTCCCCAGTGGCTGAGGTTGGTTCAGTGGGTTGAGCAGGTTTCCTGGTTAGGGGGACCAGTACCACTGTTCTGGTGGATGAGGCTGTATCCCGTCTCCCTGGTGGGCAGGTCCACGTCTGGTGGCGTGTATGGGGATGTTTGTAGCCGTACTATGATTCTAGGCAGCCTCTCTGCTAATGGATGGGGCTCTAGACCTGTCTCGCTCTTTGTTGGGTATAGGGTGTCCAGCCCTTTTTGTTGCTGGTCCTTGAGTGAAGCTGGGTCTTGGTGTTGAGATGGAGATCTCTGGAAGATTTTCGCCATTTGATATTACGTGGAGCTGGGAGGTATCTTGTGGACCAGTGTCCTGAGGTTAGTTCTCCCACCTCAGAGACACAGCCTTGACACCTGGCTGGAGTGCCAAGAGCCTTTAATCCATACGGCTCAAAACAAAAGGGAGAAAAAAAGGCAAGAAAGGCAAGAAAGGAAGGAAGGAAGGAGGAAGGGAGGGAAGGAAGGAAGAAAGGAAAGGAGGGAGGAAAAAAGGAAGGGAGGAAGGAAGGAGGGAATAAAGAAAGGAAGGGAGGGAGGAAGAAAGGAGGGAGATAGGAAAGAAAGGAGGGAAGAAAGGAAGAAAGAAAGAGGAGAAGACAAAATAAAGTAGGGTAAAATACAGTTATTAAAATTAAAAAATAATTATTAAGAAGAAAAATTTCTATTAAAGAAAAAAAAAGGGGGAGTCGGTCTAACCCCAGGACAAATGGTGAAAACAAAGCTACACAGCCAAAATCTCACACAGCAGCACCCACATGCACACTCACAAAAAGAAAAAAGGGGAAAATAATAATATATCTTGCTCCCAAAGTCCACCTCCTCAACCTGGGATATTTTGCTGTCTATTCAGGTTTTCCACAGATGCAGGGCACTTCAAACTGACTGTGGAGCTTTAACCCGCTGTTTCTGAGGCTGCTGGGAGGGACCTCCCCCTCTCTTTGTTTGCACAGCTCCTGGGGCTTAGCCCTGGTCCTGGCCCTGCCTCTTCCCGCAGGTCGTCCGAGGGCGTCTGCCCTTCACTCAGAGGGCGGGGTCAAAGGAGCAGCGTTAACGGAGCAGCTGATTCGTGGTCTCTGGCTTACTCAGGTGAGGTGGGGGGGGGCACAGATGTGGGGCGAGTCTGCGGCGGCAGAGGCCGGCGTGACGCTGCACCCGCCCGAGGCGCACCACGCATTTTCCCGTGGAAGCAGTCCCTGGATCCCGGGACCCTTGCGGTGGCGAGCTGCACAGGCTCCCGGGAGGGCCGGTGTGGAGAGTGACCTGTGCTCTCACACAGGCCTCTTGGTGGCGGCAGTAGCAACCCTAGCGTCCCACACCCGTCTCTGTTGTCCGTGCGGACAGCCGCAGCTCGCGCCCGTTTCTGGAGCTCCTTTATGTGGTGCCCTTAATTCCCTTTCCTCGCGCCCCAGGAAGAGAAGAGGCAAGAAAAAGTCTCTTGTCTCTTCGGCAGCTCCTCGCCCCGTTTCTGGAGCTCCTTTAAGTGGCGTGCTTAAACCCCTCTCCTCGCGCAGCAGGAGGTAAAGAGGGAAGAAAAGGTCTCTTGCCTCTTCCAGAGCTCCAGACTTCTCCCGAACTCCCTCCCGGCCAGCCGTGGTGCGCTAACCCCTTCAGGCTGTTTTCACTCTGCCAACTCCAGACCTTTCCCTGGGATCCACCGGAGGCTCAGTTCCCAGCCCCGCCCGCCGCGGCGGGTGAGCAGACAAGCCTCTCGGGCTGGTGAGTGCTGACCGGCACCGATCCTCTGTGGAATCTCTCCGCTTTGCCCTCCGCACCCTGTTGCTGCGTTCTCCTCCGCGGCTCTGAAGCTTCCCCCTCCGCCACCCGCAGTCTCCGCCCACGAAGGAGCTTCTAGTGTGTGGGAACCTTTCCTCCTTCACGGCTCCCTCCCACTGGTGCAGGTCCCGTCCCTATTCTTTTGTCTCTGTTTATTCTTTTTTCTTTTGCCCTACCTACGTACGTGGGGAGTTTCTTGCCTTTTGGGAGGTCTGAGGTCTTCTGCCAGCGTTCGGTGGGTGTTCTATAGGAGAAGTTCCACATGTAGATGTATTTCTGATGTATCTGTGAGGAGGAATGTGATCCCTGCGTCTTACTCTTCTGCCATCTTCTCGCTCACCCCAAGTCAATTTCATTAACTTTCAAAACGCTCATCAAAAGACTGTACTAAGGACATAAATATGCAAAACATAGACTAGAAACATGTTTTGCAACACATATCTGACAAAGTACTTGGATACAGATATATAAATAAGTCTTACAATTCAATATGAAGTCTGATAAATCAGTTTAAAACTGTGAGATAAAACTTGAAAAAAACTTGCACAATTTCATATAATCAATAAAACATAAAAAGTTTTAGAATCATTAGTCACTAGGAAATGCATACTAAAAATATTACGTACATAGAATCATTAAAATGAAAAATTTTGACAACATTAAATGATGAGACTATGAAAAAAATGGAACTATTGTATAGTGCTGGTGGGAATGTGAAATGGAACTAACATCTTAGAAAATAATTTGACATTTTTTGAAAATTAAACATGCATAAGCTTTATGAGCCAATCATTCCACTTCTACGTGTTCACCCAAGAGGAAAAAAATCATATGTTTAGAAAAAGACTTTTTGTAAATGTTCAGAGCACCTTATTCCTAATAACCAAAAAGTGGAAATAATCTCAGTGTCTATGAATGGGAAATTAATTTGAAAAAATACTGTAGAATATTAATACAGTTGAATGTTAAATAATTAAAACCAATGATACATGAAACAACATGGATTAATATCAGGTATATTATGCTGAGTACAGACAGAAATGAGACAGAGATAGAAATGAGATCATTTTATTTTGATACGTTGTTGATATAAGGAAACTTTAGGATGATGCAAATGTTAATAAGCATGTGCGTGTTACATAGGTGTATGCATTTGTCAAAATTAATTGACCAATACACTTAAAATCCATGCATTTCACTGCATGTCAATTATAGTACAATAAAAAATTATAAAACAAAATTTCTTAATATTTGACTCCATAATTTGAATTCTTAGACTTTATCTGAAGTATGTAATGGGAAGTGTGAGCTAGGTTTCTCTAAAGGAATGGATATTTATAAAGTGGAAAATCACAAGCAACTTAATATTGAAGAATTACTAGGTTGATTGAATTATATTAATTATAGTAGAGACATATATTCAATTATAAAAATGTATATTGTCTAAGCATATAGTATATTCTCAGCAATGTTTTTGGTGCTGAGTAAACAGCTGTAAATAGCAGACAGAAATTTTGCCTTCAGGAGACTTGCAAACAATAGAGGGCTTGAAACAATACATGTGTAAATAAAAATAATTTTATAGAGTGATAAATAGTATAAGGAAAATACAAGACAATAAAAGGCTAGGTTGATTGACACTGGGGACAACTCTGGTTTGTGTTGATAATGACATCATCTCTGAGAAGATATTTGTGACAAATCTTGAATAACACAACTTTAAAATATGTATTCTTGAAGAATAAGAGTTTTGTAGTGATGAAAATACAAATTCATACAATATGAAGCCAGAAAAGAAAAGGCCTGATAAGGATGTAAGCACTCAAATAAGATTTTCTGGAAGGGAGTAGATAACTTGACCTTGAAGTTTGGAAAGAATTTAGAGAAGCAAAGAAATGAGGAGAATTAATTGAATAATGGGAAGGCCTAGTTGTGGAACAAGTGAAAAAGAACATGTGGGAAAATTAAAATCCTGACTGCAAGGTACTGTTTATCATGAAAAGCAAGATGGGTAAAGTAAGGTAGAAGACCTTAAAGGTCAGATAAGAGTTTGAACACAATGTGGCAGAATAAGCTTTCTTAATAATAGTAATTTTATAAAAAATTCTGAAATTATATTCACATGGATATATTTACATTCATTCAAGAACTTCTTTGGTAAAGAATGTTTGCTGAGAAAATTATTCTCTAAAAATTTCTTCTTATTTGCTAACTGGGAAAATGTTTAATATCTAGTGTTTTGTTCAATACCTCTCCAGATTAAAATTATAAGGAACATTCTAGGAAATATACATTAATACATAAAATAACACATAGGCAAAATATGCATGTGATTTTGTTGGGAATTTTGCAGAATATTACAAACATTTATTATGGTAAAATTTACATGCAGTGAAAAGCATGGATTTTAAGGATACTGTTCAATTAATTTTGATAAATGCATATGCCAATGTAAAAATAATGTTCAACACTATGGAAAGAAATAGGAGATTCAAGCAAGTCTTGTCCTCAGAGAATGTAAAACTTAGTGAGGGAGTTAAATAATATCTACATTTCAAGGCAGAGTATAATGCTTTTCATTACAGCACTACAGAAAGAAGGAATTAATATATCTTGACCACTTATTGTGAACAAGTACTATATTGTGTTTTTTACATACTAATATATTTTTCCTGAGATGATCAAGAATAAAACATGGACATTCAAACAGAATGATGAAATACTGGTAGAAGTTCAATAACAGTGATGAATAGGAGGAATGCCACAAACAAACCTGTGGAAGTAAAATGTAATCATCTTAAAGAAAAGACTAGAAAGATAAGATATATTGGGACATCTAATCGAAAAATCTTTTGGGGTTAGAATGTAAGCTTTCTTGCTAAATAAAAGCAATGCGAATATTCTTATAACATTTCCTACCCTTAATAGCATGCACACATCTAAAGAACAGTTTGGTTTAAAAATGCAGTCCATTCCCATTTTTCAGAGGATTAACTGTCTATATGTAGAGTTTATGAAAAGCAGTCTTAGTTATGTATTCCAATAGAAGCCCAATGGAAAGCAATATGAGAAAGTTAAAGAAAGATATTTCTTTCTCAGAATTCAAGGAATATATATTCTTTAACAACAACTTAAAAGTGAAAATCAAGATGAGTATCTTATTCACTCACTTCTTTAACTAGATTTTAATGACCTGTACATTCATGTATATTAAATTATCCAATATTCATTGAGATACTTATCCCATGCCAATCCTTATTCAAAAGCCTAAAGATAGAATAGTGAACAACTTATAGTATCCTTTCTCTCATAGAGCTTAAACATTAGAGATAGAGATAAGTAGCAGGTAATTAAATAAATACTAACCAGCAGATAAAAAGAAATCAGGTAAGGCTTCTTAGGGAAAATGATACTTAAGCTGAGTAGCCTTTAATCCAGGTGTAAGGAGGTGAAGTGCCATTTACAGAAAGATCATATACAGAAGAGATTGTGGCAAGATCAGGGAATAGACATAAATTCAAAATGGATTGAGTTTAGGGTATATAAAAGTTGGAATAAGAGGAGAGAAAGAAAGAGAGTATGCTAGAAATGTAAGAAGGAATTAGATCTTGCAAGGATTTTTAAACCATGTTAAAAAGTGTGGACTTGCTTTTGATGATTGGGACTCATAGAAGCTCAAGGGAGAATATTTCATTTCCAAAAATAAATCTGTTTCACATTAAAACCACAAAAACACTTAAAATATTACTACCATTTTCCATAATTTGACTTCACAAATGCCAATTACTACAATCAGCTGTTCAAGTTCCCTATGTAGGACTTAAAGTTTTTTGCAAAAATGATTCCAAAGAAAGTAGCTATAAGGAAACAATTAATTTGAAACCTAAAACCTATTTCACAATATATTTTTCCTATCAAAATTTCTACCTTTGATATACCTTTCTCAACCCAAGTTATATAGAGATGGCTTTGATACAATGTGACAAATGATTTCTACTCACTGATTAGGGGATAGAGGTGGGAGAGCTGCTATTAGATAATACTTTGCAAAAAGTATGCCATTCAAGTATAGAGGTGAAATGGAATGATTCCAATCAAAAAATGGGCAGAAGACCTAAGTAGACATTTCTCCAAAAAAGACATACAGATGACCCCAAAAAGCACATGAAAAGCTGCTCAACATCACTAATTATTAGAGAAATACAAATCAAAACTAAAGTGAGTTATCACCTCACACCAGTTAGAATGGGCATCATCAGAAAAACTCTTCAAAATGATTTGGGTTTCTCTAGCCACGGGTGTAGCATAACTGAAATACCAGACAAGGGTATAACATTATTGTTTTCAGCTTTTCATGCCTCCTTACTTCCCCAAAACACACACATAAACACATAAGGCATATTATATTCGAAAGAGTAGGAATAGAATCCAGCAAGGCCCTTCTCCTGAAGTATTGTTTCTGTATGTTAGAATAATAACTTTAGTATTATAAATAATTTTAGAAGTAAGTGAAACATATATATATATATATATATATATATATATATATATATATATATATATATATATATATCAGGAGCAATGAATTTTTTCTCAAATATATAAGGCTGGTTCAACATCTGAAAATCAGTTAATTTAATCTATCACATCAACAGTCAAAAGGAGAAAATTCAGATGATCACATCAGTGTGAAAGCAGAAAAGTCATTTGACAAAATGCAACATCCATTCATGGTTAAACCATGAATATTTCATTTCCAAAAATAAATCTCTTTCACATTAAAACCACAAAGACACTTAAAATATTACTATCATTTTCCATAATTTGATATCAGCAAATTAGAAATAGAGGGAACTTCCTCAACCTCATAAAGATTATCTACACAAATATCTATTACTAAAATTTTACTTAATGATGAAAAACTAGAAGCTTTTCACTAAAATCAGGAAGAAGGCAAGGAAGTCCCTTCTCACAATCTCTTTTCAACATCATACTGGAAGATCTATCTAATGCAATAAGACAAAAAAAAAAATAAATAAATATTGAAAAGGAAGAAACAAAGCTGTCTTTATGCACAGATAACATAATTGTCTATGTAGAAAATGTAAAACACTAGACAAAACAAAACCTTTCAGAACTAATAAATGACAAGATCATGGTTGTAGGATACAAGGTTAATATAGAGAAGTCAGTTGCTTTCCTATATACAAGCAACGAAGATTGCAATTTGATATTAAAAACAGAATGGCAACTTCCTGTTTCCAGTTCCACAAGTAAGGAGCTTGGAAGACACCACTCCACTCTAACAACAGGTATAAAGCTGAACAGACTAAAAAATAAACTCTCTTGGACTTATAGGAGAGATGAGGACACAGAGTAACTGCTTCCCCCAGGATCTGAGAGATAGACAAATATCAGGAATGATAGCTTACCTGAGCAGACACATGAGCAGAAAATGCCACAGGAATCACTCCTGGGTAGGAAAACTTGAACTGCAAGGGATGAATTGCTGGAGGCTCAGAGAGGAGAATTCTCATAACTAAAAATGTACGGGGACCCAGTCATGGGCTGGCACACTTTTGTGAGTTTTACCTCCAAGCATTTGACTTAGTTGTTGCAGTAAAAATCAGAGAAAAATTCTAGCAGGATTATTATTATTATTATTTGGCTGCATTGGGTCTTTGTTGCTGCGTGTGGGCTTTTCTCTAGTTGTGGGGATCTGGGGCTACTCTTTATTGTGGTGCATGGCCTTCTCATTGCGGTGGCTTCTCTTGTTGTTGAGCATGGGCTCTAGGTGTGTGGGCTTCAGTAGTTGTGGCTCGCATGCTCTAGAGTGTAGGCTCAGTAATTGTGGCACATGGGCTTAGTTGCTCTGCGGCATGTGGGATCTTCCCAGACCAGGGCTTGAACCCGTGTCCCCTGCATTGGCAAGCAGATTCTCAACCTCTGCACCATCAGGGAAGCCCCTTAGAGAAAGATTCTATTGAGCTTCTGGTCAGGGGAGGGGAAATAAACTATTTTGAAATACACCAGAGCACTCTATTCTTCTTAACAAGGCCTGCCCTCAGGAGAAACTAGTTACCACCTAATCTATTGAGATAAGCTAACTGACCTGGGGGAACTGAAATGCCCAAATCCAGCTCACTCTAGAAATTGTCCCATCTAAAGGATGAAGAAAAAAAAAACCTACGAAATACTTGTGAAGTTCACAGTCAAGAAGCATAGACTCCCTAAAAGACATGCACCTAATCACAGGACTGTATAATTCATCCTCTCCCTCATAGCTCACCACCACATTACTAAAGGTCTATTTACAGAAGTTCCTTTTATCCAATACATCATGTTCTAATATCAAAAAAAAAAAAAAAAATTTGCAAGGCATAACATAAACTTAAAAAAAAAAAAATTGAAAAGACAGAGCAAACATCAGAAACAGACCTGGGAGAGAAGTTGGAGTTATTACACTGGGAATTTAAAACAAGTATAATTAATATGATAAAGTCTTTAATGGGTAAAGCAGATAGCATGCAAGAACAGATGGGCAGTGTAAGCAGAGATGGAAATCCTAATAAAGAACAAAAAAGAAATGCTAGAGATCAAAAACACTGGAACAGAAATGAATATCTTTGATGGGCTTATTAGTAAACTGGACATGGCTGAAGAAAAAATCTTGGAACCTGAGGATATTTCAATAAAAACCTCTAAAACTGAAAAGCAAAAAGACAGAACATCCAAGGCATGTGGGACAACTTCAAAGATGTAACATACCTAAATAAAATAAATAAGTCATGGGAATGTAATGTACAGCATGGTGACTATAGTTAATACTGTATTATATATTTGAAAGTAGCTAATAGAGCTAATCTTAAAAGTTTTCATCATTAGAATAAAAACCTTTAACTATGTGTGGTGATTGATGTTTGGTGATCATTTGCAATATATAAAATATCAAATCATGTTGTACACTTGAAACAAATATAATATATGTCAATTATATCTCATTAAAAAAAAACTTGTAAGGTACATGTAATGAAGAAAGAGAAGAAAGGGGCAGAAGAAATATTTGAAGCAATAATGACTGAGAATATCTCCCAAATTAATGTCAGGCACCAAACCACAGATTCAGATAGCTTAGAGGATACCAAGCAGGATAAATGACCAAAACACTACAACTAGGCATATCGTCTTCAAATTATGGAAAAGCAAAGGTAAATAAAGAATCCTGAAGGGACCAAGGGGCGAAAAAATTATCTCTAGAGGAGCAAAGATAAGAAATCTGTGAAAAGTGTGAAAGGCAGTTTCTTATAAACGTAAACATATTCTTACTATAAAATCCACCATTTGCACTCCTTTTTATTTACCATAATGAGTTGAAAACTCATGTCCACACACACACACAAATTTGCATGTGTATGTTTATAGCAGTTTTATCCATTATTGCCAAAACTTGAAACAACCAACATTATCTACAATAGGTGAATGGATAAATAGTGTACATCCATACAATAGAATATTTTTCAGTGCTAAAAATACATAAGCTATCAAGCCACAGGAAGACATGGAGAAACCTTAAGTGTTTATTACTAAGTAAGTAAAGCCAATCTGAAAAGGTTACATACTGTATGATTTCAAACATACAACATTCTGAAAATGATTTTTAGAGCAGTGAAACTAATCTGTATGAAACTACAATATTGAATATATTTAATTATATATTTGTCAAAATCCATGAAATGTACACCAAGAGTTACCTCTAAAATAAACTACATATTTTGGTGATAATGATGTGTCCATGTCAGTGCATGGATTTTAAAAAACATACCCCTTATGTTCAAGATGTTGATGGTAGGGGAGGATGAGCATGTGTGTGTGGAGAGAATATATGAAAAATCTCAGTACTTTCTGCTCAATTTTGCAGTGAATCTAAAACTCCCTAAAGAATATAATGTATATTTAAAAATTCACTCTAGCTCCACTGTGAAAAGTAACTTTGAAAGGGAAAATCAGGCAGAAGAGAGATTAAAATAAATTAATAAATAGATGAGTGTGGCCCTTGGACCTGGGTTATCATTGTAGAAACATGGAGAAAGTAAAATACTCATAAGTAATGATAAAATAGGAACTTTGGATTTTGTCATTAATCAGATGTGAGGGAGAGGGTGAAATCAAGGATAATTCTCAGATTTCTGTTCTACATCACTTGATGTAAAGTGTGGCTATACAATAAGGTATACTTGGAAACAAATTGATTGAGGTGGGAGGGTAATTTTTGTCCAGTCTCACATGTTCAATTTGAATGTCTGTGGGATATCCATGCAGTTGTTCATTTGGGTCAGAAGCTCATGGATGAGTTATCTTAGTCAGATAAGATTTCCTTTATAAAACACCATAGAATAAATGGCTTAATCAAAATAAGTTTATTTACTCATAGTTCCAGAGGCTGGGAAGTCCAAGATCAAGGTGTCAGCTTTCTGGTGAAGCTTTCTTCCTGGCTTATAGATGGCTGTCTTCTCACTATATGCTCCCACCACCTCTTCTTTTGTGAACTCATGGAGAAAGAGCAAGCTCTTTTTTGTCTCTTCTTATAAACCCACTAATCCTATGGGATCAGGACTTCACACACACTTCTGAACTCATTTGATCTTAATTACCTTCCTATAGGCTCATTCTACAAACTCAGTTACATTGGGAATTTGTGTTCTAGTGGGGAAAACAGAAAGAATAACCATGCCAATATATATATATATATAATACAGTTTTAGATAATAAGCACAAAGAAAACAAAATTACAGGGTATGAAGCTCAAGAATGTTGCTAGATAGTGGATATTTTATTCAGGGTGGTAATGGAGGTCACTGGTTAGGTAAATGTTGAGTAGATATCTGATTATAAAATGATGAAAGGAACCATGTGAACCTCTAGGAAAGGGGGTTTGTAGCAGAAGAAACAACACATGCAGAGTTACTGAGGTGAGAGCATACTTGATAATGCTTCAAGGAAAACAGAAAGATAGTGTGGCTGAAAGGTAGGAATTAATGGGAGTGGTAGGGAGTATGGTCAGAAAGTAGCCTGGATCAATTTTAAGTAGAACCTTATAAGACAAAGTATGTTTGGAGGATGTTTTTCTGAATTTCATGGAACTAATTTTTTTTTTTAAAGATCATTATGACTCCTCTGTGGAGAATCAAATGAATTTCTGTATAGGTAATGAGGCCAGAAAAAAAGTGTGTGATTTAATATAAAGCTATTGCAATAGTACAAGTTAGATGTGATGATGGCTTGGGCAAGGATAGTATTACTGTATTTTTTTAAGAATTAATTCCAATTCTTACTAATGAATTGGATATAAGGTGTGAGACAGAGAGAGGAGGCAAGGACTCCTAAGTTTGTAGCCTGAGCAACTTTCTGTGTAATGATAGCATTTATACTAGACGTGAAACACTGGAATATGTACAAATTTTGATGGACAAAGCAAGATTTCCTTTTTGGACCTGATAAGTCTGAAATTTCCATTAAATATTCAAGTAGAGAATTCTAGAGTTTAAGAGAGAGAAAGAGGCTGTAGATACACATTTGGAAGTCATCAAAATACACATGGCATTTGAAACCATTCAAATGATGAAACTACCTATGGTGAAAGTATGCACAGAGAAGAAAAGAGGGTTTTTTGTTTGGGAAGATGAACATTAATTAACAAAAGGGTTAAGATGGAATAGTTAATGATGTAAGAGGGAAATAAGAGGATGATGCTTTAGAAGGCAAGGGAAGAAAAATGTTAAAACGTAGTGACAGATCAAATATGTCAAGTGCTTAGAGGTTAGATAAGATAAAAAATTAAAACTTACTCTTGTATTTTGCCCTTCAGAAGCTTACAATATTGTTATGAGAAATTCCCTACATTCAGAACACTTAGAAAAAAAAATCAAATTGATATCTAAGAAAAAATTAAACTCTTCTAAAGATATTAGATTGGAATGAACTGGATTATTTAGAGAAATATTAACATTAGTGTTAGTAATAGTATTTAACACTAATATATAAATATTAATATGTAACATTAATATTTGTAGAGGAGTAGATCTAAGATGGATGGAAAAGAATAAAGAGAACCTTCCAGGGATAAAGGGAACAATTAAGGGACAAAGAATTAAGGGCTGAGCCATAAGTTTTATGTCTAGTTTCTTTCTGTAAGAACCAGAAGAATAAAATGTCACTGCAGAATTATAGGTTATGAATTCTCCACTGGTAATTTTTCATCCTAATTCATTTTGCCACAGCAACTCCCTGGAAAGAAAAGAAAGAAGGAAAAAGAAAAGAAAAGAAAAGAAAAGAAAAGAAAAGAAAGAAAGAAAGAAAGAAAGAAAGAAAGAAAGAAAGAAAGAAAGAAAGAAAGAAAGAAAGAAAGAAAGAAAGAAAGAAAGGAAGGAAGAAAGGAAGGAAGAAAAGAAAAAAGAAAGAAGGAAAGAAAGAAAGAAAGAAAGAAAAATAAAGATCACTTTTACAAAGGCTAATCAGAGAAAAGGATATGTCTAGTTAACAACACTAAATCTTTGTGAGCTGACTAAATTATGCTGTAGAAAGTAAATGTGTTGTTTCACAATCACAACCAAATATTTATTTTCCATATGCTCAATATTTTGCCATATAAAATATAATTCATTCAATTTCATACATAGACCAATTCATCTGTTACTGTGATATATGTTTGATGAGAATGTATACCATTGTAGTTCTTTTAATTTCACAAGCTGCCAACAAAATTTATAAGCATGGAACTGGCATCGAAAATAGATTAAAGCTTATATTGGTTCTAATTCACCTGCTAGTTTTAAAAGCTGATGTTATATCTCCCACTTAAAATTGCTTCTGGTTAAAAATTATGCAGGCTCACACTCTTTAAGGATATAAAAGGATATATGACTCTTAAAGTCATAATAACTACTTCAAATTGGTGCTATTTATTATCAGTTCCTTATGTTTACAGTGGTGAATTGTTTGACATATAACAAAGACAGATAAGATTATCTGATTGAAGCTATCAGGCAATGTTGTAGAACTTTCAAATTGAGGCTTATATGGAAATATCGATCCTTTTTTTTTCTTTTTCTCCACCAATCTTTACAAATTTGCTGATGCTGAAGATAAAATAGATATTTTCCACAGGCTTTAAAAGGTAACTGAACTAGAAATAGAAGATATTAGATCATATACATCTTTGATGCCAAGATCCCCCAGCTTGATATAAATTCAGAAGATTGTTTTGTTAACAGATCATGTAAGAAGTAACTTTATTAACCTAACCCAATGATAGTGACCAAGGAAATAATTTCTAAGTTGATTCTTTGTACATCAATATAGCAAGAAATGTTTACCTCTTTAAACCTCAATTGTTAAAAATAAAAACCTACTGCAAACCATATTAGTCATTTTATATGTTAGAAATCCTTTTTAAAGTCAGCTTTTATTTTTGTTTGGGTTTTGTGGGGAGATTAAACATATATTTTTCAAAATGCAGAGTATTTTGTTTTAGGATAGAGAGCATCACAATAATCATGTGATGATGATATAATTTAGAACCAGACTTATATTCTACTAAGCATCCAGATTAGAATTTTTAATGTATTATGAATATTATATAGCTTTTGTAATGAGATCATGTGAAAAGGAGAATCAGCAGACATGCTTATTTATTATTTAAATTTTCTCTTATATTCATTTGTTGCAAATTTTTAAAAAATATATCATATGAGTATATATAGTAAAAACCTTTATTTGATTGTGTTCCTAAGGACCTACCAATAAAAGTGAAAAGAATAAAACATTGGCTACAAAAATCAATGTGATTTGAATGATTTTAACAATATCTTCTTAAATGCTTAGTTGTGGTTTTACCACAATTTCACTATGAAGAAAAATCAGTAGCCTAAAACAGAGAGCATATTTGTACTTTCCAGAAAAAAGTACAATTGAAATAATATGTTGGATCAAACTTATGAGAAGCTGACATGTTTCCTGATGTTGAAGTAGTAAAATTAATTTGGATACAACTGATATTCAATGTCAGTAATTTTATTCTGAGATACAAGAAGGAATAATGAATGTAAGAAAATGGTAAATATATAATTATGTGTAAACAAATACTCACCATTTGAAACACTAATAACCCTACTAAGATAAAAGTAGAAAACATTTAGCACATGGAGACAAAAATTACTTTGTCAAGAGGGTAGTTATCAAAGTTAAAATGTTCTTAGAAACTTGTAATTTTTTTGTAAGGAAGTTTCTAATTTTGATTACATATGCAGTTAAAATATCAAGAGTAACCATTAAAGGAATAAAAAGAATTATAACTTCCAAACTAGCAGAGAGCAAATAAATGATATGAGAAAAAAAAATAAGGAGAAGAGAGAAAAAAAAGATATAAAAGGCAAGGAATTAAAACACAAAATTAAGTAATTAAAATCAATTAAAATGTTGAAGTAATTTAAATCATTTAAATGTAAAGACTGTAAACATAGATACAAAATAAAATCCAACCATATGCTATTTACAGGAAACATATTTAAATATAAAAGTAGAACATGAGATAATAGAAAAAGGCATACCAGGTAAATACTAACAAAAGAAAGCTGGGTTAGAGCTAGTAAATAACATGCCAACACACACACGTGTGCACACACATGCAAACATGCATTCATTTAATCAAGAGCTAATCTTTTCTCAGCTCAGCACTTAGTGACCTTAGCTTGATAGCTTGATGGAATCATTTGAGCTATAGAAATTGGAAAATACTACAAGTGAAGGCATCATTTTCTTTGCAGAAAGCTGGTTTGCTAACATTTACCAGCACACCACTGATTTGTATGTATCTAAAACTACATAAAGCAGAAACACACAACTGTGAGGAAAAAAAGTGCACAAATATGCTATCATAGTAGGAGATTCTAACACTTCCTATAATTAATGGTTCAAAGATATGGAACATCAATAAGGATATAGAAGACCTGAATAACACAACAAGCTTAATCTAATAGATATAATCAAAACACTGTAACAAATAATTGTAAAATACAAGAAATTTTAAGGCACATGTATACATTTATGAAAAGTAACCACATACCAAACCAGGGACTGAGTTCCAATAAATATCAAAGGAATAGAATCAAAAAGCCCACGTACTCTGATCATAATGTAATTAAGTTAGAAAACCAAAAATTGAGATAACGTTAACTATTCCCATGTATATGAAGCTAAGAGACATACTTATAAGTAATTTATTGTGGTAGAAGAAATAATAATGTAAATAATAAAATATTTAAAGCTGGAAGAAAACAGAAATGCTACATTTAAAAATATGTCTGATGCAATTCTAATGGTACCTAAAACTACTTAGGTGTTTATATTAGAAGGCAGACTGAAATCAATGAGGTCAAAAACAGAATAAATTTTAAAAATCATTTAGGAAAACATGAAAATTATTAGCAAACTTAATTAAATAGGAAACATATAATAGAGAGGATCAGTAAATTCAATGTCTGCCCAGTCAGGATAAATTGATAAATTTTTGCCAAAAATTGGGAATTAAAGGAAATCTAGCCCTAAAATGACCAAACTGGGCTTCTTTTGACATTCCAAAAATATTTATTTTCTTTACTTGTGCAGCTAGGAAAAGCCAGCTTGATAAAACATATTTTCAGAAATTCTGTCCTTAAAGAAATAAAAGCCCTTCTAAGAGGAACTTACATTTCTTTCCCTGTATCTTTGAGATGTAAATGTTCTACCTGATCTTCTTAGGTGTTTTGTTTGTTTTTTTTGTTTCTGTGTTTTGAGAGTTTGGTATCTGCCATCTGGAAGGGACTTGTACAGTTAACATTTGTGAGCCAGTCAAATAGACTGGGATTCTGAACAGTCTTTCTGTCTGGCTGTGCTGACTCTCAGATAAATTTATCATAAGTGGTCCAAGTCCATAAGAGTCTTTGTCATCTAAACCTTTATTGTGTCTGCCAGTACAATGAAAGCCTTTACTTTCTTAGACAATTTTTTGGTAGTAAACTTTCTAGATCTTGTTAATACAAGATCTACATCACTTCACTCTTGTGGGGGATGTCTCTGACACCCTATTGGTTTGAGTCATTATTAAGATACTACTCATTGATGGCCAGATGTGGATCATTTAAACTTGAGAAATTTCTAAATTGGTAAATTTTTAGAGTGCTCTCATTATAAACAGTTATTTTATTGGTATCTATGGAAAGCCCAAATTAGAAGGTGGATGGAAAAAATATAAAAACTAACCTTAAGAACTCCCTTAGCTTAAAACAAACAACAACATCAACAAAACAGTTTGGGAAGCCTTATTTGGGGTCTCTGTTTCCCCTCAATGGGGCTTATAGATGCTAATAGAAACATTAGATTTATTAACATTAATTAGGTTTATTAACAGTGGAATAAGAAGACCATGAGGGAGAAGTCAAGAGACTTTTTCCCCATAAGGTGAAAATTTTAAAAGAACTCATCCCAACAGGATGGAAATTTTTAGATGGTTATTAAGAAATGGGATAAATAAAAAGGACATGAATGGGATTAAAACAAAGATTTTAACAAATGCTAAATATGGTTGGATGGGCAAAGGGACCTCCTACTGTTCCCCCAACATCAAGGGGCCCCAAACAAGTCTGCTCTATATACCCTAGTTTAAATATATATATATATATATATACACACACACACAGACATATATATGTGTATAAGTGTATGTATGTGTGTATATATATATATATATATATATATATATATATATAGAGAGAGAGAGAGAGAGAGAGAGAGAGAGAGAGAGAGAGAGAGAGAGAGATTGATCTGTCTATCTGAAACAGGAGGGAAGGGGGCAGGGCACAACCTTTAAATGAATGACATAGCCATAAGACATGACGAAAACTGGTGAAAACCAACTAGGTCCAAGATGGCGGAATATTCGACTTCCAGTAGACCTTAAGCTTTATTATATGCTCATTGTAATACATCAGCATGCTAAATGACACACCTACCAGAGCCATGAGAGTTCTTTTTGACCATAAAAGGTCAAAAAGTTTGTGGTGGCCCAATTCCTGGAAATCCCCACTCCTCCAAAATAATTGGAATAATCCTCCCACTCAATAGCCTATGAAATTACCCAACCCATAAAACTAAACATGCCATATTTCGAGGCCTATTGCTTCTTGTCTTCCAAGATGGCCCAAACTCTGTCTGTGGAGTGTGTTTCTCTCTAAATAAATCTGATTCTTACATATCCTTACAGCCTTTTAAATATATGCATTTAAAGGGCTGGAAGAAAATTACAGAGGTGTTTGACCAAAAATTGCTTGGGACAACTTTTAGATCAATTAATCAAGTTAAAGATTGACAAAAGGGCCTGAGTCCCTTAGCTCAACCCCTCACTGGGAACCCAAAGTGTTTTATACAAAAATAAATAAAGTGGATGGGAGATAAAAAGAAAACTTTCTGGGACTCCTTAGAAGACCAAAGCTTGTTGATGTGTCCTAATAGAAGATAAAGTTAAAGGTAAAAGAGTTGATAGAATAAAGATGAAAGTTTATAAAAATTGGTGTATTTGAATGGGTTTTATCAATATATAAGACAGTTACATCTCTTTTGTCTAATTATAATATAGGACACACATTATGTCTCACTGGAAAATGTTTCCACTGCCTGGTATAAGACATGGTATATAGCTCTGTCCTTCAGGCAATATTAATTAAACATTTAAAGAGAAACCAATAGGGTTAACTGAGACCACACAATAAGAAATAAAAACTGGGATCTGATATTCAACAGCTAATTTTAAAGAACAATGGAGATTTTGTTTTGCCCCTAGGGTAAATTGTTCTGCCGTTCAACTTGTGCACTCAGAGAGAGGGTCTTTGTTGAATGCCTTGTATAAACTTTTACAGGCATGATAAATTGAACCCTAGAGTTTTAGAACACAGAGCTCTTGATTTCCAGTTTAGTTGGAAATCATCTCACTGATATTTTAAAAATAAATAAAATAAAATAAAGAAAATGTATTTGGACAAATCAATTTTTCAATATCTTTAGTCTGCAGACCAGTTCTTTGGTGAATTAAGAGCAACTGTCTTTGTCTTGCAAATCTCTACAAATCAGAAATGTAAATACAGCCCACAATGACCTGAAACTGAGCCTAGTTAGCTCAATCTGGTAGAACCAGAAACCAAAAAAAGACCTTCTTTAAAGTCAAAATGCTGGAAACTCTCCCTCAATAAACTAGTAAGTTTATAGTGTAAACTGGTTAATGCCTAAGTTTTGAAATGAAGCTATGAAATCTCTAGTTATGTCTGTTTTCATGTCTGTATGTATATATGATATGTATTCCCTCCAGATAGTATTATCAAAATTAAATTAACTTAAAAGTAAGTGCTGATGTATTAAATATTTTTAAATAGAAACTAACCCAAATAAATTTCAAGTTTGTGTGATCTGGAAAACATTCAATATTTAATTAATATTCAGCATTAAAATTTAAGTTTGTTGGTTTAATTAATACAGATATGTCTTACTTTTATTGCACCTAGGTTTACTAAAAGTCAAATTACGTCATATTATCTCTGTTATAAAATTTATCAACAAGAAAAATAGCCTGGGATTATGGCTGACTTGGTCTAACGTCTCATGGGCAATCTAAACATAACTGTAATTCAATATATATAAATGCGGTAAAAGTTTTCAGGTGAACTCTTTAAAAAATAATTATGTCTTATGGTATGTCTACTTAAATTACTTTCTCCAGATTTTTGGTAACTTGAAACTTTGGTGTTTTACTAAGTTAAATGATGGAATATTAAATATCTAGCTCATTCCCAAGTAAGATAAGGTACTGAAACATTAATTAATAAACATAGGCTTCCTTTTGCAGAGAAAACTAGATATTTAGGTCTATTAATAAAAGTGTTTGGAGTCACAATGGAAAACTTTCTATAAAAAAATAACGTTTTTTAGAAGTTATAAACAGCATTTATAATTTTGCCAATCTACAGAATGCTAATATAAAAGATAGTTTATAATTGCTTACTTTGTAGGGCCTTAACTATACTTACACCCCCACTTCCCTATCGATACTTTTGAGCTTTAAGCTTTTTCGGCTGGCAATAAGATACTGGAATGTCCCCCCCCCCCCCCCCCGGGCAGAAACCGTTCCGAGCAAACAGGTATGGCGGGGGATGAAACCTCGAGCAAACCAGTATGGCGGGTGATAAGAATGATTAAGCCAGAGTTTAAAGGTCGCCCTAGCCAACCATAACTCATGTGACTCAACCCCCCACCACAAAAACACGAAAATGTAAAGTAGGCATCCGACAGCTAACCAATCAAGGAACTAGAGCCAAGACCCCACTCCGGTAAATGTAAAGTAGGCATCCGACAGCCAACCAATCAAGGAAGTAGAGCCAAGTCCCCACTCCGGTCCAGGAACAAACAAACCAATGAGAAAAAAACCCTTGATATATCCACACTTTGCATAATGAAAAATGAAAGCTATAAAATGTATGTGATTCCGCTTGGGGGGGTTCCTCTTCGGCCTCCTGCGTGAGGACCAAGGAACCCCGGTGCACCGGCTCCTAATAAACCTCTTGCGTGTTGCAGCGACTCTCGACTCTTGGCGGTTCTTGGGCGAGCTGGGATCCCTCAGAGACAGTTCAGGTCTAACAACTTCTTAGTTTTCACTGGAAATTAAGTTTTTTAAAAGATAAGAATTCTAATTAATATACATAATTAAAACAACTAAAATTAATAAGGAAATATCTTTGTATAGAGGAAAAATGTATAAGGAATGGAAATACATTTTGTTAAAGGGAAAAAAATATTTTTTTCCTGGAGAGAAAGAAAAAATAAAAATATAGGAAAAAAACTAAAAGTAAAAAATAATATTAAAGAAAGTTTGTGGGAAAGGAACGCTGAGAAAGAGATTTATGCATGGTCAGGACTAGCTAAAATTAACTTTTAATTGGGTAAATAATTTTTAATATTAAAAGTAAGCTGGTAGAAAGCTAGAATTCTCACTGTGTTAACAGAAGAAACTTTTCTTGGAATATTGACCTGCTTTTGATAACAGATTGAAAGTTATTTACTTTTTTTTTTTTTTTTTTTCCGGTACGCACGGGCCTCTCACTGTTGTGGCCTCTCCCGCTGCGGAGCACAGGCTCCGGACCCGCAGGCTCAGCGGCCATGGCTCACGGGCCTAGCCGCTCCGCGGCATGTGGGATCTCCCTGGACCGGGGCATGAACCCGTGTCACCTGCATTGGCAGGCGGACTCTCAACCACTGCGCCACCAGGGAAGCCCTGAAAGTTATTTACTTTTAAAGTAATCTATTATAATTTTCTGTATTAGTCATGTCCTCACTTAACTTATGCATCCAAGAAAATTGATGATTTTTCAGGTTGCTCAGTCTTTTACTTGTTAGGTTGAGGTGGTGACTACAAAGCTCTTTTCATGCAGTACTGGAAACTGGAAGCCTTTTTAAATATCTTTTCTTTTGCTTATGTCATTAATTTCCTATTATCTTTTGTTAACTATACATTATATCCAATAAATTTGGTATAACTTTTGGCTCAACTTTTAAAATAAGACAATGAATTAATCAATTAATCAGTTAATCACAGAAAGCATGATAAATAAAATTATTATACTATAGTGAAGCATGAAATGAAATATGAATTCTATTGAATTTGCATTCAGAGTGTAAAATATATTGCAAAGAAGCTACAAGATATTTTGCTAAATCAACATTTCTTCTTAAAAGTTAATAATTGAACTACTGATGATATTATTAATGTCACTGCCTTAGACCTATTTAGTATACATTGGTTTTCCACTAATGTTATTCTTTTTGATATTCCAATCATTGTCTATCATTAAGCTTTGAATGATAGTCTGAACATTTTCCCAAATAAATTAATATGATACTTATTTATTTCATTTAACACAATTTTACCCACCAACTGAAATGCCACATAATTTACTACCAACCCCCAAATTTTTGGAGTTTTTTTTCTTCTTCCATATTCTGGCTATATCTCAATATTTTCAAGATGATGACTCCTTCATAAGACTAACATTTTTATAAAATATATAACTTTAGTGTAATGAAATTTACAAGATTAAACATCGTGTCCCTAAAGAGTCAATTCTATGTTGTATTTATAACAACATAGTACTCTGACAGTTGGCAATATATTGAATCTAGCATTCTAATTTCAACAAGTAATGTTATTTTCTTATAGGTTATTATGTCACCTGTGTTAATGTAGGTTTTTATTGCTTGACTGAAAATATAATCTGTCATACAAAACATATATTTATTTTCTATTTTGTTGTGAAACACTGCCTATTTCATATCTTAACATAATTTATTTTTCTTTACACAGGGTAAATTAGAATTTGTACTTTTATTTTTAAAAGACTACATTAGCACATTAGCATTAAACATCACCAATCAGTTAAGAGTTTCAGACTGTGAAGATAAGGTATATATTATACTTATGTAATACATTATTCCATTTTGAAACCCCAAATTATTTCCAGGTCTGAACATTTAAAAAAAATAATGCATCACAAAATTGGAGCACTAGAAAGAGTACTGCAATATTAGAGTATTTCTCTGCTTCAGGAGTTATTTAGTGCTGATTAAAGTAATCCATGAAATTTACTTAATCACCAAAAAAAAAGTAAATATTGAATTGAAAAACCTTAAATTGAGTTTAAACATCACAATATACTATATATTTAAATTACCTGAAATACCATCTGACTTTGAAAGTTTTCTCTAAAATATTGTACTTATTTTGATACGATTGCCATTGCTTCCTTATTAGAAAGTGTATTTAATCAAGACATAGATGATGAAATCATTATTATACGATTATATTTTTATTCCATTTTGTTTAGATTACTGTGTTTAATGGTTTCAGTTCTCTGGTAGTTTGAGACTTAAAATTGACTAGATGAATGTAATTTCAAAAATACACAGTTGCCCCATGAATCCATCACTGATGTACTACTTGAACTAATATTTTCATATACATGGAGACATACATTTCCACAATATTTATGAAAATTACCTTTAAAATGTTCAAGACCCTTTTTACCTATCAGGAATTTAGACACTGTGCATGGTTCTCTATAAAATGTTAAGAAGTAAAAATGTTAAGACTCAAAATTAATTTTTAGCTATAAAATACAATAATGTAAAATTTAAAATATTAAAGCTCTATTTAAATAGAAGTCTATAAAATGGAATGCTTTAGTTTGTTGGAAGATTTTTAATCACAGTTTCAATTTCAGTGCTTGTGATTCCTCTGTTCATATTTTTTATTTCTTCCTGGTTCAGGCTTGGCAGGCTGTGCATTTCTAAGAATTTGTCCATTTCTTCCAGGTTGTTCATTTTATTGGCATAGAGTTGCTTGTAGTAATGTCTCATGATCCTCTGTATTTCTGCAGTGTCAGTTGTTCCTTCTCCTTTTTCATTTTTATTTCTATTGATTTGAATCCTCTCCCTTTTTTTCTTAATGAGTCTGGGTAATGGTTTATCAATTTTGTTTATCTTCTCAAAGAACCAGCTTTTAGTTTTATTGATCTTTGTTATCATTTCCTTCTTTTTTTTTTCATTTATTTCTGATCGGATCTTTATGATTTCTTTCCTTCTGCTAACTTTGTGGGCTTTTGTTTTTCTTTCTCTAATTGCTTTAGTTGTAGGATTATGTCATTTATTTGAGATGTTTCTTGTTTTTTAAGATAGGATTTTATTGCTATAAACTTCCCTCTTAGAACTGCTTTGGCTGCATCCCAGAGGATTTGGGTTGTCGTGTGTTCCTGGTCATTTGTTTCTAGGTATTTTATGATTTCCTTTTTAATTTATTCAGTGATTTCTTGGTTATTAGAAGTATATTGTTTAGCCTCCATGTGTTTGTATTTTTTACAGATATTTTCCTGTAATTGATATCTAGGCTTACAGCATTGTGGTCAGAAAAGATACTTGGTACAATTTCAATTTTCTTAAATTTACCAATGCTTGATTTGAGACCAAGATATGATCTATCCTGGAGAATGTTCCATGCGAACTTGAGAAGAATGTGTACTCTGTTATTTTTGATGGAATGTCCTATAAATATCAATTAAGTCCATCTTTTTTAATGTATAATTGAAAGCTCGTGTTTCCTTATTTATTTTCATTATGGATGATCTGTCCATTAGTGAAAGTGTGGTGTTAAAGTCCTCAACAATGATTGTGTTAATGTCGATTTCCCGTTTTATGGGTGCTAGTATTTTCCTTATGCATTGAGGTGCTCCTATATTGGGTGCATAAATACTTACAATTGTTATATCTTCTTTTGGATTGATCCCTTGATCATTATGTAGTGTCCTTTTTGAATTCTATCAAACATTTAGAGAAGAGATGACACCTATCCTTCTCAAACTCTTCCAAAATATAGCAGAGGGAGGAACACTCCCAAACTCACTCTATGAGGCCACCATCACCCTGATACCAAAAGCAGACAAAGATGTCACAAAGAAAGAAAACTACATGCCAATATCACTGATGAACATAGATGCAAAATCCTCAATGAAATACTCGCAAACAGAATGCAACAGCACATGAAAAGGATCATAGACCATGATCAACTGGGGTTTATCCCAGGAATGCAAGGATTCTTCAATATACGTAGATCAATCAACGCGATACACCATAATAACAAATTGAAGGAGAAAAAAGATATGAACATCTAAATAGATGCAGAGAAAGTTTTTGACAAAATTCAACACCCATTTATGATAAAAACCCTGCAGAAAGTATGCATAGAGGGAACTTTCCTCAACATAATAAAGGCCATATATGACAAACCCACAGCCAACTTCAATCACAATGGTTAAAAATTGAAAGCATTTCCACTAAGATCAGGAATAAGACAATGCTGCCCACTCTCACCACTGTTATTCAACATAGTTTTGGAAGCTTTAGCTGTACTAATCAGAGAAGAAAAAGAAATAAAAGGAATCTAAATTGGAAAAGAAGTAAATCTGTCACAGTTTGTAGATGACATGATACTATACATAGAGAATCCTAAAGAGGCTACCAGAAAGCTACTAGAGCTAATCAATGAGTTTGGTAAAGTAGCAGGATACAAAATTAATGCAGAGAAATCTCTTGCATTCCTACACACTAATGTTGAAAACTCTGAAAGTGAAATTGAGAAAACACTCCCATTTACCACTGCAACAAAAAATAATAAAATACCAACAAAAAACCTACCTAAGGAGACAAAAGACCTGTATGCAGAAAATTATAAGACACTGATGGAAGAAATTAAAGATGATACAAATAGGTGGAGAGATATACCATGTTCTTGGATTGGAAGAATCAACATTTTGAAAATAACTCTACTACCCAAAGCAATGTACAGATTCAGTGCAATCCCTATCAAACTACCAATGGCATTTTTCACAGAACTAGAAAAAAAAACATTCAAAATTTGTATAGAAACACAAAAGACCCCGAATAGCCAAAGAAATCCTGAGAAAGAAAAATGGAGCTGGAGGATTCATGCTCCCTGAGTTCAGACTATAGGACAAAGCTACAGTAATCAGGACAGTATGGTACTGGCACAGAAACAGAAATATAGATCAATGGAAGAGGATAGAAAGCCGAGTTAAACACACACACATATGGTCACCTTACCTTTGATAAAGGAGGACAGAATATACAGTTGAGAAAAGACAGCCTCTTCAATAAGTGGTGATGAGAAAACTGGACAGCTACATGTCAAGAATGAAATTAGAACACTCCCTAACACCATACACAAAAATAAACTCAAAATTGGTTAAAGACCTAAATGTAAGGCCAGACACTATCAAACTCTTAGAGGAAAACATAGGCAGAACACTCTATGACATAAATCACAGCAAGATCCTTTTTGACCCACCTCCTAGAGAAATGGAAATAAAAACAAAAATAAACAACTGGGACCTAATGAAACTTAAAAGCTTTTGCATAGCAAAGAAAACCATAAACAAAATGAAAAGGCAACCCTCAGAATGGGAGAAAATATTTGCAAGTGAAGAAACTGACAATGGATTAATCTCCAAAATTTACAAGCAGCTCGTGCAGCTCAATATCAAAAAAACAAACAACCCAATCCAAAAATGGGCAGAAAACCTACATAGACATTTCTTCAAAGAAGATATACAGTTTGCCAACAAACACATGAAAGAATGCTCAACATCATTAATCATTGGAGAAATGCAAATCAAAACTACAATGAGATATCACCTTACAGTGGTCAGAATGGCCACCATCAGAATATCTACAAATAATAAATGCTGAAGAGGGTGTGGAGAAAAGAGAACCCTCTTGCACTGTTGGTGGGAATGTAAATTGATACAGCCACTATGAAGAACAATATGGAGGTTCCTTATAAAACTAAAAATAGAACTGCCAAGTGACACAGCAATCCTACTCCTGAGCATATACCCTGAGAAAACCATAATTCCAAAAGAATCAGGTACCAAAATGTTCATTGCAGCTCTATTTACAATAGCCAGGACATGGAAGTAACCTATGTGTCCAATGACAGATGAATGGATAAGGAAGATGTGGTACATACATACAATGGAAAATTACTCAGCCATAAAAACAAATGAAATTGAGTTATTTGTAGTTAGGTGGATAGACCTAGATTCTGTCATACAGAGTGAAGTAAGTTAGAAAGAGAAAAAACTAATACCGTATGCTAACACATATATATGGAATCTAAAAAAAAAAAAGTCTTAAAGAACCTAGGGGCAATGGGAGTAAAGACACAGACCTACTAGAGAATGGACTTGAGGATATGGGGATGGGGAGGGGTAAGCTGAGGCAAAGTGAGAGAGTGGCATGGACATATATACCCTACCAAACATAAAATAGATAGCTAGTGGAAAGCAGCTTCATAGCACAAGGAGATCAGCTCGGTGCTTTGTGACCACCTAGCAGGGTGGTATGGGGAGGGTGGGAGCGAGGGAGTTTCAAGGTCAAAGAGATATGGGGACATATGTATATATATAACTGATTCACTTTGTTATAAAGAAGAAAGTAACACAGCATTGTAATGCAATTATACTCTAATAAAGATGTTTTAAAAAGATGTACTGACAGAAATGAGTCAAAAAAAGAAATGTAATGCTTTAGCCTGCATCTCAGCTCACTTGTAGAGTTGAATTATACATAATGGAGGATACAAATGTGTTTAATATGTATCACATGATATGGTATAAAGCTTGCAGAATAAAGGTAATATCATTAAAAGGTCCTATTTAGATGCACATAAGAATAGCTCCAGGACAGGTCGTGTTATGTTTCTCATGCTATTATATGCATAACCTAGACTCTATGAAAAATAAAAGTGTCTCAGAAATGTCTGTGTACCCTACAAAGTCAAGAAAGTATACATGTGGCTATTTATAGATGGGCAATAAGATGCTGTATAAAATGGACAAGAACCATATTCCAAATATATGCCACTGATCATTATCTCTTTTTCACTAATCACTAGCTGCAGGTCAGGCACTGGATTATATACTGGATTTCTACAAATGTTCAGTGTGAGCACTTAGTAACTGAAGTCCATTAAAAGTTTGCTATTAAATCCTTTATCTTATACTTGATTATCAAGAACGTTGAAAATAATAAATACTTGAATCAATGAGTGATATAGATATGTCATCAAGTAAAGAAATTATACTATTTAGACCAGTCTTTACATCAAAAAGAGAAGTATTTGCAACTTTCACTACAGGTTGTAAACTAGTTCCTCAGCCAAACACATCTTGACTATAAAAGTCATAAAATTATTAATTCTTTGAGAGAGAGAGACCATTATAAAGGCAGCAGAAATAGACTAGAATTTGCTGTTGGCTGGATATTCCATTCTTGGCAAGAGAGATGAATATATTTCTGTAGTATTACATTATTTATTGTCTTACAATTTATTATTATATTTATGTTCTAATATTTAATAGCTTTGTACAATGTAATAAAATCAGAATTATGCAAAGAATTTTCTGACTTTGGTATTCTTATTCCTTTTTCCTTGCTCACTTATGTATTATCCTGGATAAGTTTTTCCTTGTTAATGGAATTGTAAACTGTAAATTTGGTTCAAGATTTAGTCACAATTATATAATTCATATTTGGTAGTAGACACTGTGATGCATCTAACCTATGAAAAAAAAAGTATTCATTGAGTTCTACCCTAGGTCATTAGGGCTCAACACTGGGGATTGAGGTCAGTGTTTACAAATAATAGAATTTGTATTTTTGCTAGTCATTGATCTCCATTCACATATTCCTTTCATTTATGTTGTGGCTAGTGTTGAATACACTATTAAAGAACAAGATTTAGGCATTCCTAAATACCATCTTAATATATAATCTTTAAAAAATGCACAATCACAGATAACTATAGCTGAAATAAAAGTAAACTACCAAAAAAAATGGACTTAAGAGCTAGGAGATAAAATACCTAAGATGATCCCTTTCCTATGTTTACTACTAAGTGTAAAAGTCCTCACTGAAAGTATGTAAACTGAAAGAGCTCACATTCTCACACTAGCACCCAGTTTAAAGAGCTGTCTATTTTTTCTTAATTAGGCTAAAAAATATAAAATTTAAGGACTCTTGCTGAATCTCAAATGCCCAGATTATAAAATATGTTTTATAAATCAATATTGATATGAGTTCTATAGCTTCTCTCCACAGTAACACCTCCCTAGCATAGCATCAGCCTCTGATCGCAGTTTCTTGGCTATAATTTACTGGTGTACGCACACTTCATGATGATTGCAACTATGACAGAAGACCCAGTCTACAAACATTACCTCTAGTAGGTATTGACAGTGTGTTTGCTGTAACAGATATATAACAGATATATTATATATATATATATATTATATTATATGTTTATAATATATATCTCCTAGGTAGTATAAAGCTTTTCACTAGGCATCCAATAACATATGCCTCATGAAATTTCAAACATCTGTGAATTGATTGACATAGATTTGAGATACAGAGTACTATCTTAAGTTACCTGCAATCATATCACCTACACAAAATTGTGACACTTACTTCTCACCTTTCTCTTGCCTCTGTCAAATCCATACTGAATAAAGATATGAGAAGTTGTTGGGCAGATCTTATCTGTCAGATTATTGATATATAGAAATTATAGCTAATGCCTGACCTAAGCTGCTATCCCGCTGGCTGGGGAAAACTTTTCCAATGGACCCTTTATCCCAAAGAATAAAGTCTATAGTTACAATGGTAATAGAAAATATTAGCAATAATTGAAAGAAAAACCTTATAGGCAGTTGATCTTATTAGGACCCTTTGAGTTATACTGCAGCCATCTCCAGCTAAGCTTAAAACATTCCCTGATGCAATCGTTATGAACCTCTTAAGAATGTTTGGGTATGAATAGCCAAAGACTAATACGCACTCTCATTAATCTCATTCATTCTATGAATTGATATGTGTATTGCATAAACAAAGTATTCAATATACAAATTTAAAAATCCATATTCTGAGCAGAGTTTTTAGTAAAAGTTTGTTGAAAAAAATTAAATCAGATAAAAACACCAATGTAATATTTCACTAACTTTCTCTCTTTTTGAAATAAAAATAAAATAATTTGTGGTAAATTGATATTTATCATTTTTAAATCACACAGAAATTCTTCATCCGATTTTGAAAATTAAGTCAAAATTAACTCAAAAAAAATAAATTTCGTGGAGGAACACAGATTCCATTTTTAGAACATTGGGTTGTCAGTTAACAACAAAAATATGGGGATTACAGATTGGAATATAACAAATGTACATTGTCATATGGTTCAATAAGTTATTATTACAGTCCCAGTGAACCAAGAAATAAATATTTTATTTTTATCCTGATTTTTTTCATTCAATAGTTAACCTTATATTTGAATAAAATATGGCAGAGAATAAACTAACATAATTACCTAAATTAAGTCAATAAAAGATAGAGTATAAACTACAAAAAAAATAAATTTGGCAATGAACTGAGCCTTGTATTCAAAATGAATTTTGAATAATCATATATATATTATGTAATTTTGTATATTTCTTGTGAGTGTAAGATGGTCTGCTATTTGTACTATTTTTAATAATTAAAATGAAAAAATCCTACAAGAATTCTTAATTATGATATCCCAATTCTGAAAATATCTATCTTCACTAACCTCTTTCCTAAATGAACTAATATTAGAAAAAAATTCTCAGGGAAAGATTAAGCAAATAGAATATAGTAAATATTCTGGAAAATAAAATCTTAATACCATTTAAAAAATTAAAGTAGCCTATTTCAAGTTATGTGAAAATAAATTGGCAATTTTTCACTAGAAACTCAAAGTTGTTTATAACTGCTGTGAGGTGCATAGAGAACCAAACCTATCAGGTCAGAAATTTGTACTAAATGCTCAGTATTAAGAAAGTGTCCACATAAGTTCATCAAATCAGAAACAAAACAAAAAAGTACTTCTTTGTCCAAGGTCAATATATTGATTTAAATTCAAATGCCATTGGTAACCAATAAAAATTTGAAAGAGGCTGAAGTGTACTTTATGAGTAATAGCCCAATGTGTTTAGACATAAGACTGTTATTAAAGTCCACAATTTTTCCTGGACTTTCATATGTCACCTATAAATGTAAGAAAATACTACTAAACTACTTTCATTTAAGAAATGTGAGAAAATAGGAAATCAACAAGATTATTGTTTTTGTGCTTTTATGTATATGAAGATAGGAAACACTGAGTAGTAACCTGCAGCTATTAACTCAAACTTAAAACTAACTTTTGTTGCTTAATTTCCTTGTCAATATATTGCTGGGAAGAAAAAAAATATTGATGGCAAGAAAATCTCCCTTTATTTACTTTTAAAAAATGTACTCTAATTCAATGTTGTCTCAGAATTCGTGCAACAAGAGCTTATATGAATTTAATTTATTTGAATGATGCCATTCATTTAACAATGTTAATATTTTACCTATAAATATGTATCTTTAATTGTATTTTCTTCCAGAAAATTTAGATGTATTTATGACTAGCCTGTATTGATATTAAGCTGTTTTAAAGATGTAAAAAATATTTTCTTACCTTTTTCTTTATATAATTTTAATGAAAAATTTTTATTTTAATACTAATCAAAATACGTTATCTTTTTTATATAATTATTAACATAAAATCTGGGCAGAAATGTTGAATAAAATAAAATGGTATAATTCTGCAAACTACTTTCTGAATGCTTATATGAGTTGGTCAAAGGGAGAAATATTTTTACATTGGCAAAATAACATCATAATTTTACAGATTCCATTTAAAAATATTGAAAAGTTGTTGATTTTGATTACTGTTGGATATCATTGGTAAATTTTTAGAAATGAAGTATGTGTCAGATTTAGACTGTGAAATCACTCAACTATCCAATTGTTCAATTATATATACTTAATCATATTTCTTAAAAAGTAATTTTGAGGGCTTCCCTGGTGGCGCAGTGGTTGAGAATCCGCCTGCCGATGCAGGAGACACGGGTTCGTGCCCTGGTCCGGGAAGATCCCACATGCCGCGGAGCAACTAAGCCCGTGAGCCATGGCCGCTAGGCCTGCGCGTCCGGAGCCTGTGCTCCGCAACGGGAGAGGCCACAACAGTGAGAGGCCCGCATACCGCAAAAAAAAAAAAAAAAAAAAAAAGTAATTTTGAAAAGTATGGTTATTATTTATAATTCATTTAAAAATATCAACTGTGGTATGTTTTATAATTTGGAACACATGATTAATGACAAATGGAAAATGCTTAGGGTAATGTAATTATATTGACAAGTAGGTATATTTACATAAAGTTGAACAACAGGATAAACTAATCAATGGTGGAGAAAATAAGATTATCCTTGTTTGTGGGGAGGGTATTGACTGGGAGGAAACAGAAGTTTTTGAGATGATATAATATTCAATATTTCAACAGGGTTTTGGGTTATCCAAGTGTATGCACTTATCAAAAAGTTTTAAAGGATAAACCAAAGATTCGTATGTAAATTTTACCTTTGACAAAACATATAACTAAAATAACATAGAACTTGAATTGATAATGTTAAGTCTACTGAAGTGCTTAAAGGTAAAGTATACTAATAATAGACTCCAACTTATTTGAAAAATAACAAAAAATAAGATAAAATTATGAATGGGCATATGAATGAATAAATGTTTAAATATACACTAAAGAATGAAAAGTAAAATTTCAATGCTAGAATCTATGTGGTAGATATTTTGTATTTGATTATTTTGTATTTTTTTCTTATAATAAAATATTTGAAAAAATCATTAAGTATAACTTTGTTGAAGGAGTCATAAAAGGGTTTCCGGAAGAAGTGACTGTTTCACTGAGAGATGAAGGAAAAGTAGAAAATAGTCAGGTGTAGGATGGAGAAAGAACACTCCAGAGAAAACAACAGTTATCAATGTCCCCAAGTGGGAAATAACTTGATGCGTTTAAAAAATGCAAGAGGGACTCCCCTGATGACAAATTGGTTAAGAATCCACCTGCTAATGCAGGGGACACGGGTTCAATCCCTGGTCCGGGAAGATCCCACATTCCGCAGAGCAACTATGCCCATGCGCCACAGCTATTGAGCCTGTGCTCTAGAGCCCACGAGCCACAACTACTGAAGCCCACGTGCCTAGAGCCCATGCTCAGTAACAAGAGAAGACACTGCAATGAGGAGCCTGTGCACTGCAATGAAGAGTAACCCCTGCTTGCCACAACTAGAGAAAGCCCATGCACAGCAACATAGACCCAATGCAGCCAAAAATAAATACATAAAATAAATAATTTTTTTAAAAAAAATGCAAGAATAAGCTAGTAAGGAGTTAAAGCATTCATGGATTCATAAGTCATATTAGGGATTACTCTTCATCTATTGCTTACACTGCTTCAGTGGCTTAGTTTAACTTATGAATTTAAAAAAGTAACAATAACTACACTAGAACGAAATGGATTAAACACTTCAAACAAAAGGAAGAGATTGGAAGATTGGATTTTAAAAATAAAAGATCTAGGGCTTCCCTGGTGGTGCAGTGGTTGAGAGTCCGCCTGCCTATGCAGGGGACATGGGTTTGTGCCCCGATCCAGGAAGATCCCACATGTCATGGAGCAGTTAGGCCCGTGAGCCATGGCCACTAAGCATGTGTGTCCGGAGCCTGTGCTCCGCAATGGGAGAAGCCACAACAGTGAGAGGCCCGTGTACTGCAAAATAAATTTTAAAAAAATAAATAAATATATAAAAGATCTAAATCTATGCAGTCCATAAGAGACATAGTTTAGTATCAAAGCCAAAAATGGGTTGAAATTAAAAACGAAAAAGATACACCATGAAAATTGTTAGCAGAAGTAGACCAGAGTACATATATTAATATCATGCAAAATAGATTTTAAAACAAAACAAGTTATTAAAGGCCAAAAAAGAAAAAAAAAATCTCCACTTCTTAATGATAAAAGGTCAAGTTTATCAGGGAGATATAACAACTATACACATAAACTAACAGTGGAGTACAAACTACCTGAAGCATAAACTGACAGAATTGCAAAGGTAAATACACTATTAAACAGTAATGACTGATGGAAGAACTATACAGAATATCAGAAAATATATATAACATTTGAACAAGCATCAACAGACTCAACCTAACAGACATACATAAACCAGTCTACTGATGAGTGCAGAATACACATTATTTTCAAGTGATTATGGAAGATTATCCAAGATAGATCATGTGTTAGGTCATAAAATAAGTCTCAACACATAAAATAATTGAAATCATACTGTGTATGTATGTTCTGTAACTCTAAAGGAATTAAATTAGAAATCAAGAAGAGACTTAAAATCTGGAAATACCCCATATATTTGGAAATTAAACAAAAGCCATCTAAATAACCCAGGAGTCAAGAATAATCATGAGAAATTAGAAATTTTTTAACTTCAAATAACACAAGTGTTAATTTTTAATATCTACATTTATTAATGTTTCCCTGAACACAAGCATAAGGATTCTGGGTCAGAGCAGATTATTAATACTTACATAATAAAAACCAGGCCAGTCTACTTTTATTCTAATTCTTACCCCTGGGTGACACAATGAAAACCAGATGTTATTCTGTAGGTACTAGATGTATTATAAGTGAGAAAACCTGAAAATAATGCATCTGAGTGTTTAAATAGGAAAAGAACAGCTGTCTCCTTGTCACTCCCCAAAAGAGGGGGAGAAACCTCTTGCTCCTTAGGACAGATCCTGGAACCTTACTCTCATTATTTGGAATGTAAAGAAATCTTTCCAGCAGGGGTCATGAGACTAATGTCTCCAGTTTTTTTTTTTTTTTTTTTTTTTGTGATATGCGGGCCTCTCACTGTTGTGGCCTCTCCCGTTGCGGAGCACAGGCTCCGGACGCGCAGGCTCAGTGGCCATGGCTCACGGGCCCAGCCGCTCCGCGGCATGTGGGATCTTCCCGGACCGGGACACGAACCCGTGTCCCCTGCATCGGCAGGCGGATTCTCAGCCACTGCGCCACCAGGGAAGCCCTTAATGTCTCCAGTTTTTAAACCCAGGGAATGTCTTCATGGTCCTAGGTCTCATCACCCTTCAAGATGTATGCACATACCTCAAGGGGAATAAAATCTTTGGATGGTATCTCAATATCTAATCATTCATAATTTAGTATCTAGGCTTGAATTTTCTCCCACATCCCAATTTTCAGGAAAACATACTCAGAAATCCATGTTTAAAAATATGAAAATATTTTTTAAAAAGTCCCCCTCCCAAAAACATGTTAAATTTATGAGATGCAACTAAAGCAGTGGTTAGAGGGAAATATAGAGTTGTTAATGCACATATGAGAAAATTGTAAAAGTCGCAATGCAATAGCCTCAGATTTCATTTTAAGAAAATAGAACAAAAGGAAACCAAAGTGTTAACAAGAAAATGAAGATTAGAGCAGAAATAATAAGATAGAAAGCAACAACAACAAAAGAAACCAAAAATGTATGCTCTGTTCTTTGAAAATATCAACAGTTCTAATTGTCAATGTTTTAAGTAGACTCACCTGGAAATAAAGAAGACAAACTACGAAATAGAAGATGTTACTATTGATATTTCAAGAATAAAAATAATTATAAAGACATATTATGAACAATTGTATGCTAACAAATTAGATAACCTAGATAAAATTTACAGACTTCTAAGAGACAAACTACTGAACCCAACTCAAGAAGGAATAGAAAGCTTGAGTAGGCTTATAAGAAGAAAAGTCATATAATTAAATTTTCTACACAAAAAAGTCCAGACCCTTATGGCTTCATTTGTGAATTCTACCAAAAGTTAACAGAATAATTAACACCAATCCTATATAAACACTTACAAAAAATCCAAGCAAAGGGACACTTCCTGACCCTTTCTATGAGACCAGGGTTACCTTGATGTCAAAGCAAAGACATCAAAAGAAAAGAAAGCTGCAGACCAAAATAATAGCCTTTAGAAATATAGATGGAAAAATAATTCTCAACAAAATACTAGCAAACTAAATTCAGCATCATATAAAAAGGATTCTATACCATGACCAAGTGGGATTTATCTCAGGAATGCAAGTATTGTTTAATAACAGAAAACACTGTAGTACATAATATTAATACAATAAAGAATAAAAACTACCGAGTAGTCTCAGACTCAGAAAAAGCATTTAACATAATCAAACATCTATTCCTGATGAAAAATCTAGATATCCCAGCCTGTGGATGGGATGGAATTGAGGATTGACTGTAAACAAGCATGATAAATTTTTGGGAGGGTGAAGAATGTACTCTAAATCTGTATTATGGTGATGGTTGCATAATTACATAAATTTCCTAAAAAAATTTGGATTATTATTTAAAATGGTAACTTGTATTATACTTATATCTCAAAGTATCAAAAAATATAAATAATGAAGTAGTCATCTCCTCTGTATATCTAATTTGGATATCTATTCAAGTCTTCTCACTTAATCGAGTTGTTTTTTGTTTTGTTTTGTTCTTTACTATTGAGTTGTATGAGCTGTTTATATATTTTGGATATTAACTCTTTATCAGTAATATCATTTGCAATATTTTTCCCACTCAGTAGGTTATCTTTTCATATTGTAGATGATTTCCTTTGGTGTACAAAAGCTTTTAAGTTTAATTATTTCACATTTGTTTATTTTTGCTTTTATTTCTTTTATCTTAGGAGACAGATCAAAAAATATATATATTGCTCTATTTTATATCATAGTGTTTTCCTCCTAGTGAGCAGGGCCAAGGCTCAGGTGTTTCTGGGACTGGTGCCTGCCCACTAGTGTGTGAGAGTGGTCCCAAGTTTAGTGACTGCTCATGCTTGGGTGATGCCAAGGACCAGGGTGTCCTGGAGCTGGTGCCTATCAAGTTGTGTGCAGAGGTGGGTCCCAGGGTCTCTGGCTGAAGGTCCTTTGTGGTCCGGGTCCTAGTACCAGTACACTGGGATGCAAGGTGTGTTGCTGGGTCCTCTGGGGGACAGGGCTGGGTCTGGAGTGGCTGTAGGTTCAGAGGATCTTAGGTAGCCTTCCTGTTGGTTGGTGCGTCTGTGTCCCCACCCAGCTGGTTACTTGGTTTGAAGTGTCCCAGTACCAGTGCCCACAGGCTGGTCAGTGGGGGCAGGGCTGGGTCACAAGGTTAATAAGCTAGAGGGAAGATTCCAAAATAGTGCTTGCCAGCAACAGTGTTAATCTGGTAGGATGAGTAGGATGGCTGCTGCCAGTGTCTATGTCCTTAAGATGAGCTTCAGTTGCCTCCTGCCTCTTCAAGGATTCTCCAAGATCAGCAGGTGAGTCTGACACAGGCTCCCTTCAAATCACTGCTCTACCCTAGATCCTAGAGAATCTGATATTTTGTGTGTGCCCTTTAAGAGCGGAGTCTCCATTTCCCTCAGTCCTCTGGGTCTCCCCAAAAATAAGCTCCACTGGCCTTCAAAGCCAAATGTTCTGGGAGCTTTTCTTCCCAGTCCAGGACCCCTGGGTGGTGGGAGGGGGAAACAATGTGAGGCTCAGAAGCCTCGCTCCTTGGAGAGAACCTCTGCAATTGTAATTATTCTCCCATTTGTGGGTTATCCACTCAGGTTTGGGGTCTTGACTATACCACGACTGCCCCTCCTACCCACTTCATTGTGGTTCTTTCTTTTTATCTTTAGTTGTAGATCTTTTCTGTTAGATTCCAGTCTTTCTTATCAATAGTTTCTCTGTAAATAATTGTAATTTTGGTGCGCCTATGAGATTATGTGAGCTCAGGGTCTTCCTACTCCGCCATCATGGTCTGTCGTCTTTATTTCTTGTTCAGCCTCTATCAGCTGCCTTAATTCTTAATTTTGGAATATTTTGATGTTGATTGAAGAAAAGTATTTGGAAGTTCATTTTACTGTATTAAAATTCCATTAACCTTATATCCACAGTACCTGTAAGAGGCATGCAAAAGCTAACTACAAATTGACTGCCACAAAATTTGAACTACCTACCTGGTTCTTTCAGACTAAAGCACAACATGTAGTGAAACCTATTGGGAATGAACGTGCTAATTTTATGACTAGATTACATTGCTACTATCTCTTCTCTTGAGCATTTAATCTATTAACTTTACCATTAAAAGAGTTTTTGTAACAATGTCTGATATTAAATATATTTTCTGATTATTGTGTGGGATTTTCCATAATACAAACTGTCAAATTAACCAGGTAATTTGTTCAGAGGAAATTTGATTCCTTCTCCTACCCTTAGACTATTTTTCTACTTTTTTTTTCAAATAAAGAATTATGAAGAACCTAAAACTCATCAAATGCTCTTCTATGTATTTGAGATACATAAATGAATAAAATGAAGTCTGTGTCCATGCTGAGCTTACATTCTAGCTGTGGTAGACATGAAAAAATATGAAATACGGTAATAATTAGAAAATCTGATGTCAGCAAGATGGTGGAGTAAGAGGTCCCCTGCTCATATCTTACCATGGCAACAATAATTTTACAGCTATCAAAGGACAAAAGTGCAGTTGTGGGGGCTTTGGAATCAAGGTAGAAGGTTGTAAAATCCCAGTGAAGCCCAAGACTGAGAAGGACTCTTTTGAGAAGGTATCAGGTTTGCCAGCTTGATCCCAGGTACAGGCCTGGAAATAGCCCCATCCCCATGTGGACTGGGTTACAGCCCTGTTTGACCTAGGTTTGCCACCAGCACCATCCACCAAAGGACCTAAGAAGAGTCATGCTTGCCTGTGCCCAAAGTAACTGGTTTTCAAAACTATATTCTAGCTGTGGACCCTAAAATAGCCCATGATTTGACTCCAAAACTTCTCAGCCATGCATGGTTTGGAAGCAAGTCCTGTCTGCTAAGAGACTCACCAAGAGACATATCTTCCAGTGACCCAGAAGATAGAACAGTAAAAAGTGGTTCAGACAATTCCTCAAACAACCCTGTAACTCAGCTCCAACCCCTCAGCCACAGTCTGAAAGCAGTCCTTCCTGCCCAGGGACTAATTTTATGCCATATTCATCCTTGTCTCCAGAGACATACCTGTGGGACCTAGTCTGATTGCAGATATTGAAGTGGCCCTGAACTTGGCTTTAGCTGCTCCAATTTGTAATCCAGGAGGAGTCCTGTCCACCCAAAGATTTGGTTGGAGACATTCCTACCTGTGTTTCTGGAGGCAGGACTATAGAAGACCTAAAAACAAGTGTTTTAGCCTAACTCTGGTTCCTCAAAGATGCAGTCCAGGAGAGTTCTGCCTACCCAGGGACCCAGTGCTAATTAGAGGCAGGCCCACTTAACTCAGTCTGACTGCAGATCATCAAATATAACTGTAACCCAGTTTCAGGCCCTCTCAGCCATAGTCTGAGAGCTGTACCTCCTGTGAAGAGACCCAGAGGAAAACATATCCATCTGAGGCCACAGAGGCAGGCCTAGCAACCTTAGCCCAACTACAAATCCTGAATTGCTCCTGTAATTTGGTTGCATCCCTTCTCAGGCATGTTCTGAGACTAGTCCTGCAAGCCCAGAGATGCAGCCAATGACCTGGTGGGAGCCTTTCCAGGGGATCAAAAGGAGCCACTCCTTTACATACACCTGGTAACAGGCCTGCCATATGAAAACCCAAATG